>NC_041358.1:18425382-18540382 GCF_900634415.1 Cottoperca gobio
TATATAATAATAATAATATATATATACAATATAATACACATACATATATAGAACATAAACATATATAATACATATATAACATAACTACATATACATAATACAATAACAGTAATACATACTAACACAGACAACAAAAACAAAACATACATATAAACATATAACTATATATAAGATAATAATAAATATATAACAAACAACATACATATATATATAATATATATAACATAAATAAATATATACAAAAAAATTTTTCCAAAAACAAACAAAAAACAAAACCACACAATATATAAATAATACAATAATAAAACAATATAAAGAAAATAATATATATAATATATATAGTAAGTATAATAATAACATAAATAAAATATTAAATAAAATACATACAAATAAATACATATTAATATATATATATATATATATATATAATATATATATACATATAAAAATATATATATATATATAAGATATATATATATATAATTATATATATATATAATATATAATACATATAATATATATATACATAATATATCATATATACATCTAATAATAGATATAATATAACACATCATATATACATACATATATATCCTACACATACATATACACATACATACACACATATAATTACACACACAATATACTATATATATATAAACTATAGCAGCATATATATATATATATATATATATATATATGTATATATAGTGTGTGTTGTATGTATATATATATATATAATATATATATATATATATATATATATGGTATATAATATATAGATATATATATATATATATATATATATAATATATATATATATATATAATAATATATGGTGTATATATATATATATATATATATATATATGTATATATATGATGATATATATATATATATATATATATATATATATATATATATATATACACATATATAGTGCGTCTGTGTAGCTAAAGCCTGACGTGGCTTTTTTCTCTGCACCACTATTAAAAAACCTTTAATGACGCACTGGGTGGCATGTTCCTTCATTATGATGAGTAATGTCATTTATTTTGAGTGGATACCAAACATACCATCTTGCTGCTATAAATGCTTACCATCTGCGGCTGAAAATAGTCCCCAACAAATTCACCATACGCTCCTGTTTGAGTATCACTTGTTAACTTCAGTGACACGTAAAAAAAAGAAAGAAAAAAAACTAAAAATACATATTGGTGACCCGCTTTCTAAGATTTACATCATTAGTAGGAACATATGGGCTTGTTGGTTTTTTTGTATTTCATGGGATTTGTTGACAATAATCAAACATATATAAGGAATACAGAGAAGTCGTGAGGGGAAAAATACCGTTGGTTTTTTTCTAAGCCAAGAAGTTTTGAATCTTAAGACCTGTGTTGCGTTCGCCTAAGGAAGGCCTAAGAAAGGCCTAAGAAAGGCCTAAGAAAGGCTAAAGGGTCACGTACAGCGCAGAATTGAGACTCACCATGAGAACACGGCAGGACTCGGAGCTTGTCACCTTCTTCATATTCGTCCAGGCAGATGGCGCACACGTCATAGTTGTCCCCTGTGCCAAAAAGACAAACATATTCATCTTCTGACTGCTTCCGATGGATCTTCTGAATTGATAATACTCATTTCTTATTGGCCGGTGGACGTGCATTATAGTCTCCGACATAGCTATGAATTCAGACTCACAGCTGGAAGACTACTGATAAAAGCTGTATTAGTAATAGTATTCAAGTAACCTTTATTTAAACATTAATAAATAATATGCCAACACAAAACTTCCAATTTCCATGCGGTATATATTTGTTCAATAACCCACTTTGAAAATAGAAATATAATGCATGAAATGAGGGATAATAACAGTAATTAGATTTCAATAATTGTATGGCTCATCTTGGATTACACTGTGTAGGTAAAAATGAGAAGACAAGCGACGCACGTGGTTGGGAAACAGGATGTAAGTGTGAGTCCAGGTTATTATTAGTGCGCAGAAAATTAATTGTTTAAAAAAATAATGTTTTCCTGAAAGTCATTGACACGTGGGTCCATGACTGTGTCCGTCAATTAGGAACTCCAGCTGCTTCATGAGTCTGGTTTCCTTAAATTCTTTAAAAATGGTGTCACTTTTCCAAAGCCGTCCAATCGTAAACCTGCAGGGAGAATCACGGCTAAACCGTCGGCCCTGCATTTCTTGACGTTACGGGAGGTGCAAAGACTTTCTGTGCACTAAAAGCTCAGGAATTTATCAACGCACTCCCTTTCACATTCCTCAGCGTTCTTCTCATTTTCCTTGCCTTCCTCTTCCCTGCCCGGGCTGCAGGGAGGGAGGGAGCCGGGCTGTGGGTCGGTGTGTTTATATAAGCTTTAAATGAGCATGTTTTCCTCCGACTGGGCTCTCTGTGTCCGTGCCAGGGCTGCATGTGACCGTATAAGGATGGGGAGTCAAATCGACCAGCCCCCCCCCCCCCCCCCCCCCCTCCTCCTCCTCCTCCCCCCCTCTTCCTTTTCTCTCTGAGCGTCAGCAACTTCAAGGCGATGTTTTCAACTCTGCTCCCTCTTCCTCTTCACACTTTTAGCTCCGTTTCTGTTCCTCTCCCAAACATCACCCACACTATCATCCCCAACACCTGTCCCTTTTTTCTTTTTTAGATAATCCCAAGCAAGCCTCCATCCTTTCCGCTCTTTCTCACTCTCCCAGGCCAACGCTGGACAGTCGGGGTGAGGGAGAGGGAACGTTTGTGCAGGCATGGCTCCAGTATACACTCAGGAAATGCTAAACTGTGGCACTAACTGAGCTATTCTGAGTGAAGCAGAGAGAAAAAAGGTTCAGTGGGGTCTGAACTCAAGACACCTTTAAAGGATCATTCTGAATATTTTTACAACTTCGGGCCACTATTCCTTAAGGTAATAATAACGCTGTCTGAGTAAATTGGTGAGATCTGTTAATGCGGAGACATGAAAGAAGAAAACTAAATAAATAAAGGAGCTCCAGGTTATCAAAAGGTAATCTGCACACATTGTGTTGTAAAATGTTTTCAAATGTCATTTATTAGAAAACTTCTCTCTGACTCTGCAACTCATCTGTGTCCATGCGTGTCATGTGTTGTAAGAAGATACTCCATGTCCAGTGGGAAGAGCCAAAGAGAAAGAGCCTGGCAAGCGAACACCCATAATAAACATGTTCATTTCACTGAACCTGTACGTCTGATAACTTTCAATGGAGTTCTTTTTGTAAGATAATTTAAAAAATGTGTGTTCTGTTGACTGCAACGTCTAAGAAATGACTCAAACCAGCCCAGGACTCCAGTGTCCAGTGAGAAACGTGCAGCGCAGAACATATCTCAGTCCGGTACGCTCGTCCCTTCTCACGGAACAAATGACACCACTCCTGCTGATCAAAGAGCCTCCTGCGGACGTTACCCACTCCTCACTTCTACAAGCTCCTGGCGAGGGTCATCTTCAGTAATGTTATTACTGCGACCTGCACAGCTGAGACTCACTTTCATGAGTCTCACAGGTACAGTACATGTGTCAAGAGCAGCAAGTATTAAAAAATAAAATAAAAGGTATTTTCTTACAAGAACTCTCAGGTGACTAAATGCAATAATAATAATAACAACAATAAAAAAATGTTTTAAAACATGTATAAATTAAAACACATGCTTAGCAACAGCAAGAAATATGAGGAAAAAAAACAACTCAATAAAACTTTCTACCAAAGAGTTGGCAGAGGAGACGTAGACGTCTGATGAGGACCGTTACTCTTTTGCGTTTGAGCAGAGTCAGCTTTAACGTGTGGCAACATGTATTTTTCGAGGGCAATCGAGAACATCTAGCTCGTGTGTTAGCGACGTGTACACTTTGCAGATACTGGGAATCCCTTACAATTACGTTTTTGGGGCCAGTAGCACATCTAAAAAGGTCTCTATTCTTCATTAATCAGCCAGCCTGCCAGCATTCCTGGCTCTCAGGGGAACCACGCTGTCCTACTGAACTTCAGATGAGCAGGGAATGTGCGGAGCAGAGCTAGAGTCAGCGGGAAAATGAAAGAGAGGATGACAGAAAGATCTGACAATAAAAAAAAAGCTTCAGCACAGTTCGACACTGGTAGAGCTAACAAGACAAGGGCAACTGGCACTGAGGCGAGTGAACTAAGACACAGAGAGACAGAGAGAGCTCCTCTGTACGGACATCAACATGCCTCACACACCGACGGCTGAGACACTGCAGCTGCTCTGTTCAGTGTGTGTGTGTGTGTGTGTGTGTGTGTGTGTCTGTGTGTGTCCCCGCCTATGGTTTGGAAGTGGAAAGCCGCGGAGGGGAGGGGTTGGAGTGACTCATCATACACAGGGAGGGATCAGACTGCAGCTCAGGGGTCAGAGGGCGAGTCCAGCCTCTCTCAGTCTAATGAAGGTTGTAAGGGTCTCGTTTCCTCAGCCAGTTAGCAGTCAACTTTGTGTGTGTGCGTGTGTTTCTGACTTCAACGTCTGCTAGACGCCAGTTACAGGCGAAACTCGCCACCCAGAGGACCAAAACTCACTGTCAAACGTCAGCCTCTCAGCCTAAGTGGGGCTGACGCAAGGCTCTGCAATAAAACCAGAGCGTAAGTCAAGAGCGGCGCTGCACGCTGACAGCTGTGGCAGCTGGTATTACATAATCCTGTACATTTACACAGATCTTATGTTGCATGCTGCTGCTCAGACTGGTATTGTGCGCCAATTACACGGGTACTATGGTTTTCATTAAGGCATTGTGCACCATCCATACAGACTCCCTTTGTGTTCGCTACTATTCATTTCAGTGTGACATTATCCAATGCCTACCAAACTATACAAGAACTGTCGTGTGGCCGACGGTAATATCCTCACACAAATGTAATATTACCTGCAAATATTTATTGATCAACAGCAGCAGCAGCAAGAAAAGTGAAGAAAAAAAACGGCTCAATAAGAGCCCGTCTGACTACGTGTTCGCAGATTTGATAGACAGAAGTCTGATTTTGCCAGAGAAGGTAGATGTTGGACAGATACACTCATCAGCAGATACACTCATCAGCAGATACACTCATCCTGCCAGCACAGCAGCAGCCCAGGCTCTGGCTGATCAGCTGGTTAACATCTTCCCGAGGTGACTTCACTTTCTCAGAAAAGACATCACACCATGTTGCATTTATAAACTCTCCCACCATCTGAAACCCACCAATGCAGTGCAGTGGTAAGTGTAAAAAAAAAAAAGAGGCATCAAAGTGATCTCGGTTATTGGTTTCGGATGGGATGTTGTGACGTGTGGGTTTGGGTTCACTGACTGCTGCCATATTGTCTGTTACAGCGGTGATAAAATTCGAGATCAGGACAAAGACGACGGAGCCTGGGAGGAGCTGGGGAGGGACAAGCAAGCAATACAATTCAATACAGCAGAAGCAAGCATGCTTCCTATTAGGCCTTTCTATCTTTTAAATAAAGCTGTATGGATACACAGGAGAGAAAGTGAAATAAGATATTTAGACCATAATGTCACTGATAAAATGTATTGTCTTTGTATTTCAAGACAGAAGTTGGGAGTCTTCCCTGCCACTTCAGCCTGCATCTAGTGGCCACTTTGGGAACTGCAGCTTCAGACATTTGCACAATAGCTTCAACATGCAATGTTGCAGATTGCAGCTTTGCAAAGCAACACTAACACAGCATCAGTGTTGCTGTTCACTAAAGCTGCATCTGCCCAAAGCCCCCCAGAGTCCAAGCTCAGCATTATCTGTTGCAGCAAAGGCCAAGGGCAACATTAGGCATCCTTCCCACTCTGTGCTGCAAAAACACACACACACACACACACACACACACACACACACACACACTCTCTCTCTCTCTCTCTCTGAACCCCATGTTCAGGCATGCTGCCCAAAAACTTCGGGATGGGAATTGCAACAGCAGCGAGTATTGAGCGTCACAGTAACTTTTGTGGCACTGAGCTGTCTCAAACAAATGCTACAGCTAAAAAATCCTCATGTGTCAAAACATGGGGCTTATGAGAAGAGAAAAAACACAATCAGCATGCTGTAAACAATGACCACTGGTATTCTGATGAGCTAAAGTAGAAGCTTTGTGGTTTTAGCTCGTCATTGTTTCCGTACAGATGTACAGTGGGCTCACTGGTATTATTTTGCTGCCACTAGGCCACACAAGTCCACGCTTTACAGAGCACTCCACTGATTACACGTTTGGAGTAGAATAGACCATAAAGTAGCGTACGCTTTAGGGCGTGGCTATTTTGTGATTGACAGGTTGCTACCACGGCGTTGTCCGGTTTGGGTGCTCTCAGTTTGACGTTTAAGCCTTTCACAGTGTGTTTTCAATTCATAAAAGAAAATTGTAACATTTTGGTGGCCTAAGAATGTCTTTTTAAGCATTCGGTTATACTCAGCCCCACCATCTCGTGTCACAAGGAAAATGGCCAAAATGCCAAACTCAAAGCTTCAGGACAATAATCCCCAAACCAATGGGGTGACGTCCACCTCTTATTTACAGTCTATGCTTCAGATGCAATACATTTTATGAGACTTCAGCTTCCTTACAAGGCTTTACGCAACCTTTTCTTTTTACATGCTACCCGAGACCTGTAAACAGAAGGTAAGTGCGAGAAAGTTTTACACATCAAAGTCTAAGTGTAGATGACCTTCTGGGACAAACACACACAATATATCAAAAACATATAACCCCTCCAGCTGAAACCATAGCTATTTAGTAAAACCTTTTCGGTTGTTGAGCTACTGTTACTCTCTATAACACTACATTGATAAAAAGCTTTTTTCTTTAATTAAAGGTCTTACTCTGACCTGGCGTAAACACTGTTTAACAATAAACCCCGTTGGACAACAGAGGCAGTGTCCTACTGCTCTCGGCCCCTCCTGTTGTAATGCTTAAACCAGGGCACCCGGCTCGTTGCCCAGCCAGCCTTGCTCCAGAGCGCAGGGCTTAAAAGGTGATTAGGTGGAGATTTGGTGTCCCCTCCCTGTATCGCCAAACGCTCTGACTCAGCTGTGAGGAGTGCAAACGCCGCCCTGGAGGCCGTTTCCTGGACATCTGAACTCCCCGTAGTGGCCAAGGTCGACTGTAGCGGTGCCTGGTGGAAACCCTGAGTCAGAGTGGGCACGCCAACCAGAGCGCACAAACCACAGAGCCTGATGTGACAAAAACAGTAACATGAGCGACACACGCTGCTTTTAGCTGCCGTGTTGCACGTGGATCTGTTTCTGCCAGTCGGGGAGGAGCAGCTCGACTCATAACCCCCTCAATTAGCAGCTTTGCAAGAGGGCTATTTATCATGCACCACCCGTAGTCTCTAAAGCTCCGGTGTTGCCCTGCACAGCTGATTGTAGTCGGGGGATTTCCAGTCTGCAAAAGGCAGCTGCCGGAGGAAACACAGCCGTCACGAAAACCCTCTAAATACACAGACAAACTTACTTGACCGCAGCACAAAGAGGATTTGCATTGCAAAACAATGCTATAGTCTGTCTGAACCTTGCACCGAGGCGGAGGGGGAAGCCAGAGGCAGGAACTCTAAAAAGGCTTCAGAGGTGTCCACTCAAACGCTCAAATTCACATTAAGATATAATATCTACCTTATTTCTCTTACTGTCTAGGAGTGGGAAGATATCAGCAATAAAAAGCACTCAAAATCAGGTGATCGTGGTGAACCTTTGTTGTCTGAATAATCGTTACGGTTGTGTGTCCACTCTTTTTTCTTAACTAAATGTAAGGTGAAGTGATTCCAGTATGTTTTAGTGCCATTCTAAGATTATCGGGATAATATGGTGAATCGCAAATTATTTTGGCCACGACAACCGCGTCATGAAATGTTCCCATGGTTACTACTGTCCTTACAAACCAGCAGCACATGCTGTTCACCCGCTCAACACGTCTGAGATAAAAAACCAAAATACACTTAACTTTCAACCCCCGTCAGGCCTCTGGCATGACAGACTACATTCCAAACCATCAGTCATGTGTCCAGTCTCAACAGAGACGAGCTCTAATCTGCCACGGGGGGCTTTGTGGAAAAATCAAGTCCATATTAATCCCATTAGCCCCCGAGGTGTAGAGCTCCAGGGAGGAACGATGTGTCATAAAGCATTGATGACATCTTTCTTCTCGGGCCAAATCATGTAAGAAAGAGCAGCATTGGTAGAGGAGGAAATATCATCTCTACAGACTTTAAGGTGAAAGTTTAGAGTCAGTACACGGCTGTAAAGATGAATTATTAAACAAACAGGCCCTGCATTTACACTCAAATGCATGACGCTTATTCCCTGTAGAGTGTGTACTGTAATTGTAAACAATACTATCACGGGTGAGTGAGATGTTTGAGACTGCCTCCATACCTTTCTTGTACTTGTGGATAGGAAGTTTCTTTAGCTGATCTTTCCGCAGGCGGCTCCTCCGAGCCCTGTGTCGATCCTGGACAAACTTGGTGATCTAGGAACGGCAGAAAAAAAGAAACGTGTCAGAATACATTTTAAAATCAGTCAATCTTTCGTGTCCAGGTGCGGAGTCGGAATATCTGTCACATTAGAAAATAGTGTGATGTTTTGAGCCCAAATTGGATGCCAATGACAGACAGCAAATCTAGATTTTTAAATGCTGTACTTTTTGGGATCTAATAAAGTAGAAATGTTTAAAAGGAATGGTTAACAGTCTTGCAAGGAGGGAAACATCCTTTAGAAGTCGTTTTCAATAATCAGACAGAACTAAAGTCAAATAAAAATGACCAGTCTGCCTTTAAATATGAGTTTTAGGTTTACTTTAGATTTCTTTGTTTGATATGGACATCACAGTAGCATTACATTTGTAACACATTTATGCACAAGGAGATGCAGAGTTACAACACCTGTCCACAGTAGGCTTTAAAAAAAAAAAAGTGACAATACATCCACAAACATATGTCCACAAATACCACCTGTACATCCACACGTAAAACGAAGATTTACCGACCATGAACACAACGATGAGGATGAGGCAGATCCCCACGATGATGAGGAAGGGGATCAGGTAGTATTCCAGCGGCAGACTGAAGTCTGGCATGAGGACCACGTGTCCCCTAGAACAACACGCAGAGCCATTGTCAGGTGTTGGCAGGTAACACAAAACACACCGAACGTGACCTCCGCAGAGGCAACATTACGGCAGCACTTCATTACGGCTCATTGTTTTGGCTGCGACATTTGCACAGATTCATTTCAGTGTTGTTCATAAACTGGAGCGGAAAAGTCATATAGGGTCCTCCGTCAACGTAATGATATTTCACACCATTAGTTATAATGGGGTCTACTTCTTTTCACCGAACTCCCTCTGCTGCAGAAATATCTCTGCAACAGTCAGATGTGTAACAGCCAACTGGGACAAAACTCTGCCAATACCATGTTTGGTGTTCATTCCTCTGCAAAACACTTGGGAATAACACTGGTGTATTTGGATGGTATCTGACAAGCACCACACACACACAGACACACACACAGACACACACACACACACAGACACACGCACAGACACACACACACACACAGACACACACACACACAGACACACACAGACACACACACAGACACAGACACACACAGACGGATTTAAAAGTGGAGAACTTTAGCACTGGGATGCCTCTGACAGGCTGAGACATTTCAGTGACAAGACGGATCCTCCGCCTTGATATATTACATCGCACACTGCAGGCGTTACTCTACAATATTAGATTAAACTGCTGGACAGTGGAACGCAGAACTGAAATATCAAACTGAAAGCCTGAGGAGGAAAAAGCCCTGCTTCCATTTATACTGATGGGTGGAAAAATGAGATTCAGGGGTTTGGACTTACCCCTTGTCGTACGTGAAGTCTTCTTTCAGAGTGTTGGCAGTGTCCTCGCTCACAAACACAGAGGGAATATCTATCTGCTTCATAATATCCACTAAGAAATGAAAAAAAAAAACTTTTAATATATCGTGCGATACAATGTAATCCCACTGAACGATCTTGAAACATGACATTTTAAGTGGGCAATAAAAATGAAAGTTATTTGAAAAGGTCCTCACAAGGTCCATTTACTTCCTTTCTCTGGAGGTTTAACCTTCTCCAACAGTCTTTATTCACCGAGAGTTTGCTTAAAGTTGTTCAACTAATGAAACTCCATCCACTAATGAAGACAATGAGATGTGGTTGGTCTATACCCGGAAAAAGTCACTGGTTCCAATTTCTCAAATGTGACTATTGACACGTGTTCTTTTTTTTTTATCATAAAAAATAACATTTGGGTTTTCAAATTGGGCTTTGCGGAATTGTGATGGACATTTTCTGACAAATTATAGACCTTTAGCGAGCTGAAGTGACGGCCGAAAACTCTCGATGCCGACAACTGGCATCCCCCCAGTGTTTAAAACATCAGCTTGTGACTCTGACCAGTACAAGAAGCCTTTGGATAATTTATTATGACTGTGCTACACCCCCCCCCCCCCCCCCAAGTGAGAATAGTAGGTGATACCTAACTTAAAGAAAACCTCAGACACAATCATCTCATGAATGGGCTAGAGGGAGGGATGGATTTATAGTCGGGCAGTGCTTCGGTGCTGCAGGGCATCACATCCTTTCTCAAGCACATTTTGAGATTTAAAATGGACTGCTCAGCTTTCCCACAGGCTTGGAAATAAAAATAAAAACAAAAGACCCCAGAGACACGAAAAACCAGGCGGCTGTATAAGATGCTCAATGTTTATGTGCCAGAGAGAAAAAAGGAGGAGGAGGAGGGTGGTGGTGACTTACAATCATTGGATCCCATGCTGATTAAGTCATTAGAGTCCACATTGTGAACAATGGCCGCCTTGTACCCGGCTTTCTGGGCATTGAGGACCTGTGAGGAGACAAAACATTTTACACTGATTATCAAATGGATCGTCCTTTGGCGCAAACACCTAGTGATTATTAGTTGCCATAAGACTAAAACCAGCCTTAAGTGAAGGCAGTATCTGTGATAACAGGAGTTCTGTGTCAGATAATGTGACCAAATTGGATTTCCACAATCTGACACAGCAGCATCAAACCACATTAAACATGACATTAGATAGCTGTTGTGGTTAGGAGGGAGAGCTCTCTGTGATTCCTCTCAGAGGCTCTTAGTGATGCTTTAAATACACAAGTCATCCTCCAATCTGAAAGGTACAATCTATTCACTAACAGTTAGCCTTACAAATGTACCACTTCCAGTTGAAGGACGCTTTCTACTACCGATATTAACTCATTTATGATCTGGCCTCGCAAACTCAATTCCCAAAAGGACAAATACTAGTTTACTGCAGTAGCAGAGACCACATATAAAAAGGAACCCTGTGGCTTCACGGTAGCATTCACCAACATGTTTAAGACCCGTTTCCCAGAAAGTGTTTGCAAGTGACAAGATGTTTGCATTTCACTCCCGGACAGCTGGCTCCTCCATGATAAACACTGACTGCTCATCGAGGCTGGCTGAGCTGTGACTGAAGGTTGAGTGGGATAAATATTATAGGAAGGTATGAGGTCACGGGTTTTGATCCCCGTAAAGGCCATGAGCCCTGGAGCAAAACCTGCGCACTCATGACAAGCTCCGACTACCTGCAAAGAGTCATTTGAGGCATAATCTGTAATTCTGATGTAAACCAAAGAGCAACCTCACGGCCAAAAGAAGAAAACCAAGACTGGAAGCTGCTGCCACTCGCAGATTTATTAACAACATCTTCAAATGTCTGTCGTTGTAATTCTAATCAGTTGACAAGCTAACAAAATCATTATTTCATTATAGAAACATATTGATACTTTAATTTGAGGTCATTCTTTTCAGTTAATAGCCGTCTTAGGACAAATACTGGCTAAGATTTTGGCAAGACGTGTAGTCGTGTCTATATCTATGTGTGCTTGGGTTTGTGTTAAATGTTAAGCTGTTGCATAAACATGCCACCAAGTCCAAACTCTCATTAATCATAGGTGTGCCAGCCCCTTCCCCCCCCCCCCCCCCCCTCCCTCTCTCTTAAGAAAAATGTTAAGCCTCTCACTGCTGCACAAAAACAGATGCTACAGCTTTCAGTATAACCTGTGTGTGTGTGTGTGTGTGTGTGTGTGTGTGTGTGTGTAGCTGTCATTCTCTAAAAAGTAATTTCTTTTTTATTTTCCATCCGTCAACACCTATATATTTAAATTCACAAAAATACAGTAGACGAGGGACGTGTCAAAGTCTGCACGAGGCTCAATAATTCTTAACAAACATTGCCGGAGCTTTATCTTTCTCTCAGCCGGAAGCCCAGGAACATATATTAAATGTTACATAACACAATAAATGGTGAATGAATTTAGCCAGAGGTTTTCATCGTAAATACGATTGTGATTATTTAAATGAAACGACATGCAAGCTGCAGTAGAAATAAACAAACTGAACGTATGTGTGGCTGTTTTAATGATTATTTTTGACTTAAGGCATAAGTAGGCGAAATAAGAAACACATATCCACCATTGCAAAAATTTGGAAGACAAGTGTCCAAAAGCTCTTAAATATCTTTGTCAAATCTTCAATAAAAAGGAATACGTCAGTACAGTCACTGCAGTCCATTTTCACTTAAACCCTTAAGTCCACAACAGATTGTGGTTTCAGAAAGAACGTTATGCTGAAGACACACACACACAAAAAGATTTAAACAGGGATCTTTCAGGCAGCAGAGGGCCATGTGTGCTGCATGGTGGATGCAGGGGAAACTGATGTAATGCGGATCTTACATCTGCAAGGCTGTTTTTGTGGCTCGGACAAAGTATAGAGGCTACAGTATCCTGTACAGCCATTGTTGTGGCCGATTGTTTTCAGCAGATGTGATGGAGGAAATAGAATGTGACAATATAACCCTGCAATTAATCATTACGTGTTCTTACACAGGCACAATTTGGATAGTGAATGTTTCCTCCGAAATTGAGGGGAAAAACAATATGAATCAGACCACGTAAATGTCACTCAAACTCATTATAAATAATTAGAAGGGAGGCAGCGATCGTGCTGTAGCAGCGACAACACTGCCATCAACGGTAGAGAAACAACCAACAGTGAACAAAAAATAAACCCTATTGTATAGAATTAATGGATTTAGTATGTTAAAGACAGATAAGATTTCACACAACACGGCCAAATATTTTTATTTATTTATTTGTATTTTTTAAAAGCCCTAAAACTTTAACATTGTAACAAAAAAAGCTACGTACTTCACATATCTGGTGTATTTTAGGGCCAATAATTAGACTGAACTCGTATTAAATTTAACATTATTATTCAGTTTTCGGGCTATTTTTTGCAGCTCTTTACAAGACCATGACGTCGTCATCCACTTCTTGAACCCACATAAAAAGCTCTGACTGCCTTGGTTGTTTCTCCAAACAGGGAAGCCTCTGTCAGTGAGCACAAGTCAAGACTTTTTTTAAGCCGCTGCAAAAGATCTAGACAGTGTTCAGATGTCTGTTATCAGGCTAAGAGAAATGAAAACAGTAAACATCAGATTTGGATTTCTCCGAATCAAAGAGCAACGGCTTCTTTTTAGAGCCTCCGTTTCTGTAGAATGTAGAAAAATGTTGGTGAAACGGAAACGGGTAAGACAGCCCAAGGTACTGTGGCACACACTGTGAAAACTAACCAGAAAACACTGAACATCACATATCGATAATAATTTAATAGAATCTTTGATTTTCTTCCTATAAACCACTTATACCTGATAGTCACAGAGGAAATGCTGATGTTAATTATTACTTGGAGCATGTGCGGCCCGGCCCTCCTGTTAGAAATTAACACCCGACCCAGAAGCAGACAGTGAGAGTGACGCACCATGAGGTGAGACAGTGGAGATTGTACCAAGTAAAGAAAATCCGAAGAGCATGGTGTCACACTGAAAGATATGAGAGTCATTTGCTCTGTTAAATAATAGAATAGGGTCGCTCACACAAACCTGAGCAACCAGTGGTGCAGTGAGTGCAGTGAGTTAGCCCTGCTGCCCGGCCAGGCCTGTCTATACCAGCATTGTACTCTGTTGTGACGCAAGGAAATCCATTTAAAACCTGTGAGGGGTGAACAGTGTGTGTGTGTGTGTGTGTGTGTGTGTGTGTGTATTGTGGCCTGCATGGATGCTAATACAAAAACAGCACTGTCTTTTGTCTGTTCCTTGTCATTGTAATTTTATGCACAGGCATACGTGAAGCAGTGTGTATGACAGCCGCAGCATTGTGATCCCATGTGTTTTCTTGTGAGGGTGTATTGTGTGGAGGTATCAATGGCTACTGTGTGCGTCTTGAGGCAGGCTGTCTGGATAAGTGACACACACACACAGACACGCACGCACACGCACACACACACTCACAGAGACCTAGTATTTTGTGTGTGTGTGTGTGTATTTTAAGGAGGGAAAGTGAGCTAGGTGGAGAAGGTTTGCTGTCTGTGATTGTAAGTGTGTAAGTGTAACTATAAAGCAAGGAATCTCTGACTGTCTGTGTATGTACGTCCTTCGCATATTTTGAGAACCGCTAATACAATCTACTTCACACTTGGTCATGAAGTCCAATTAGAGTAACAGATGAATGCGTTTAAAGGCTTATCAAACAGAAAACACTGCACAAGATTTTACAACCTCGAGAAAGTCATAACGGCAGCAACTATTTTTACGATCGTGAGGTAAACAGTAAGAATATGGCATTCGCGTTACCCCACTGCGTGTTCTACGCAGGATAAATTAAACACTACAGTGTTTGACTTGGACAAGGAATGTGCATGTAGTGTAATTTGCATCTTATTATGATTTAATGTGTCGGCCAACAAGGTTGTTGGAAAATCAAGTCGTGGTAAATGACCAGGAACCTTCCGATTACTAGACGACCGCTCTACCTCCTGAGCCATGCTGCGACCAAAATGGCAAGTAGGAAACCAGTGTAACAGCTGCCACAAGCCAAATTTTGTCCAGCTGTGGCTAATATGGGTCATTAGTGAACCAGTAAATGTGTCCTGGAACCAATAATGGATTAGAGTTCATGCTTTAACTTCCTAAAATCTACTACCGGCTACCCTGCTGCTGTGTAAACTCTCCACAGACTGGCCTTCAGTTGAGTTCTTTTCAGGGGGATTTTACAGCAAGAGTAAAGAGCCGTATTGGCAGTGGACCGTCTAGATGCCAGTGTGTGGTGCGGTCTGTCTGCCTGGGATCTGTGGAGGAATTCAACCTCTGCTGCTGGCTCACCCTTGTGTTTGCATGGGCAAAGATAAGGACATTCAATGCATTCCTGAGACTGAGGAGAGGGAGAAAACATAGACAGAGAGGCAGATAAGGACATTCAATGCATTCCTGAGACTGAGGAGAGGGAGAAAACATAGACAGAGAGGCAGAAAAAAGGAGATGGAGAAAGGGAATATGAGATGTGAAACCTCGAGAACTAAATACAAATAGAATAGAGAACAAGTGTGTGGCTATTCTCTCTCTCTCTCTCTCTCTCTCTCTCTCTCTCTCTCTCTCTCTCTCTCTCTCTCCTCTCTCTCTCTCTCTCTCTCTCTCTTTCTCTCTCTCTCTCTCTCTCTCTCTCTCTCTCTCTCTCTCTCTCTCTCTCTCTCTCTCTCTCTCAAGCTCAGAGAAGAATGCATCATCATGGGCTGCTCTTCTAGCATCTGCAGACAATCGTGCTGAGCTGTAGCGCCATCCTCCATGTCAATTTAACAGCCTTCATTAAACCACTTAATTGTCGTTATCTCTGTGGGACCTCACATAAAAAATCCTGCTGTTCTCCATCAGCATCATATCCCCCTGCACGCACACGCACACGCACACACAATGATGGTGGTGTGGGGATGATAAAATGTCAAAATTAAAATGTAGATTGTCCCATTTTGGTTGAATCTCAGAAACCTCTTTATTTCAAGTAAGTTGACGGAGCAACGTTATATTTCTGTTCGCAATTATACACAAGGCAACTGCCCTGTACAGCTGCGGTGGAACGACACTGGAAAGAGTAGTGCCTCTCTTAAGGGCATCCTGACATCATTCATGTGACGGCATTACTTGGCTTCAGAGACTTCTAGCTCCGTTCTCTCTTTTTCTGCCTTCCAAAAAACATTATGTCTCTTTTTTTTGTACCATCAGGCCTTGGATTGAAAACAAAGTGGAAGCATAATGGCCATGTGATGCTTGATTTCTCATCGTGGCACCCTGTGGTGTGCTGACCAAATGTTGACTTGGCCAGCAGCACAGGCACAGTAGGTTTTCTTCAGAAGGTTGACCAATTATGGATTTTTAAAAGGCTGATTGGCCTCTACTTAATTGGCTGTTGTTTGTGGAGCCCTACGAGCATACTTGACCAGCACCAGAAGCTTGAAGTAGCAGAAGTAAAGGCAGACATTTGTGTAGAATGCTGTGTCATGACTAACTGTCAGAAACATCAGGTCATGTCGTGATGTTTTTTCTGATGGTACTTTAAAGCAGTTGGATACTGAACATCTTATACATTTCAATTAAACTGCTGTTACTTGTGCTATTGGTGTCTTATAAAGGTGACCAACTTCCTGATTTCAACATGTCAAGTTTATAAATATGGACAACTAAAAGTGCTGACTGGGAGAAACTCTGATCAACTCAATCGAGCATTATATTAAAAGGCAAAGCGTAGAGTAACGTAGCGGGGATGGCGAACACATAATTCAGCCAGTTAAGACAGCGACACACTGCAGAAGCTGCTGCTATTGTTCGTACAAACCTGCTGAACTCTAATACAGAGTAAAGCACACCGAGGCCTTGAAGAGTTTGCGTGCACACAAGAAGGGTGCAGCTGTTCGGAAACGAGCAGCTTCCTGTGAATGCGTGGGATTGAATGAATGTGAAGGAAGGTGTTAGTGAGAGAGAGAAAATAAGTGTGTTTACAAGGGAAAAAGGTTTTCACTACAGGTCACTGAACTATTGATATTTGTGTGTGCGTGCATGTATTTATGCGAGCGAGACCCGACTCTCATTGGTCACAGTTGACTGGAGGTGTGTACACGGTGCCACCTGGAGCTGCCGGACTTAACCGTTGGGATCCCCCAAAAAAAGCAGAACACACCCTATAACGCTGTTTGTCATGAATATATCTGGTAAAAGCTCATTTTACATTAGTCTTACACATAGTTGAGCATTATCGGCCTAAAGAGATCAATAATAACAAACTATCATATGTTAAATATGCCTGCACACTCCTACACAGTCTGCTGATAGCAATACTAATTATTGCTGTATCACCACTGAGTGTGTGTGTGTGTGTGTGTGTGTGTGTGTGTGTGTCAATAACTACTGCATCTTCACTCCTGTGTCTCTGTGTGTGTGTGTGTGTGTGTGTGTGTGTGTGTGTGTGTGTGTCTGCTGCCAACACTGCACAGTCTCATCATGCAGTTCTGCACTTTGTCTTTTCTGCTTCTCCTCCTCTTCTTCTACCACTGACATCATTTTGTCCACAAATCCCTCCTTTTTCTTCTTCCCTCTAACCCACTGTCCCATTTCCTCCTTCATCTGTTTTTAAGTCCATTTTTCATGCACACTCCTGCCCTGTGGAGCTCAGGCAGGATAAATGACCTGCGTGCAGCCTGTTGCAGTCACTGGTCTGCATTTGCATAGCGCAGACGTGACCTCAGCGTTGTGTAAATGAGTCGGAGCAACACAGCGCACCTTTCTCACACATATTATAGTTTGTCCTTGAAGTATATTTCCTTGAAGAGTTTCCCCGTGTTTTGGAAAAAGATAATATTTTTGTTTTATTTGATTCATAGATATTACATAGAAAAGTATTATATGTCGACTTTCAATTAAATAAGTCTTTGAAGCACATAAACACATTATTTTACAGAACTAGTTTCCATAACTTTATATATTTGTTCTTAGGACATTATTGACACATTGTATTGCTTCTGCCAGTGTCTGTGTTCTCTCTCTATTAGGG
This sequence comes from Cottoperca gobio, assembly GCF_900634415.1. Classification (NCBI taxonomy): domain Eukaryota; kingdom Metazoa; phylum Chordata; class Actinopteri; order Perciformes; family Bovichtidae; genus Cottoperca; species Cottoperca gobio. Next base: position 18,443,370 of record NC_041358.1, read on the forward strand.
CCTGGTCGGCTCTCCCGTTTCCATCCCTTTAACTCTCTCATGTTCAATTTTATGTATACTGCCCAAAATACACCTACTGAGTCTCTAGGGGGGGGAAACATTACACAAATGTTTGGATTTGCATATAAAAAAAGCTTTTTGGAAGTGAAAAGTAGACCTCCACTGGTTAAAATGTCCCTAAACTGTATCAGATGCAGCTAAGCCCTGCTCTGCTGCTCTACTGTTTGGACAGCAGCTCCCAATCAGGTCCTCATTTCCTCCTCCTCCTCCCTTAACCGCTTCTCTCTCTTCTGTCTCCCATTTCTTTATACCCTCATATCCACTAATTTCTCCTCACGTTCTTTCTCTTCTCCTCCACCCCTTCTCTCTTCCTCTCCACAAGCTTTTCCCCTCCCACCCTTTTTCCTCCTCTTGCCACCCTTCCTCTTTTATTTCTCCTCCCCCCCCTTTTCCATCTCAGTTCCTCTACTTCCCAACACTCCACTTCTTCCTCTTCCCTACCTACCTCTCTAAATGTAACCTCCTCCTTCTCTCTCTCCTCTCTTTGCCCTCATTACCCTTGTTATATCATCCCGACTGCCAACTTTTCTGCCCCTTCTCTGATATGTCCACCCTCCCGCCTTTACTCCCTCCCTCCCTCCCCTCCCCACATCCACCCACCCTCCCCTCTCTCTCCTTAGTGTTTTAGAGGAATGCTGCGCAGAGCAGAGCAGGGTTTGGGTTTCAAGGTCCAGACGGCTGATTAGATAAAGAGTTCAATAAAACTGCAAACTGCAGGGAGAGGCCATGTATACTGATAACACTGCACAGCTGCAGTGCATACAACTCATTTCCCTGCGTGTGTGAGGGACTATATTTGCACTAAATGTGTAATAAAGATAACACATTTTAATGATGCTTTCTTTGCCCAATTTGTTATTTCATTTTTTTCTTTTGCATGAGTTTATTAAAAAATGTATTCATAAATCTTTTCATTGATTTTTTATCATTTGTAAATAGCTTTTGGACAACGCTGTAAATATTGTTTTGTAACAGTAAAGCACTGTGTAACCCTGGTTCTGTAAAGTGCTGTATAAATAAAGCCTTACTTACTTATTCCCCACATGAATGTGGTACCAATTGCAAAAGTGTGTTTAGCAAAATCAGCGCTGTCTGTATGAGGGCGTCCTCATAAAGTCTTGCGATTAAAAAAAGAAAATGCCCAAAGGTGAGGAAACTTGTTTGCCCTCACAAGTAACTGGATGAACACTTAAAGATGTGTGTTTGGAGTATTATACAAGAACAGAAACAATTTGATCTACAATTACAATTACATCTACAATTTGGTCTACAGGCCAAAGGGTGCGGGCTGAGCCGTTTGTTGCCACAACAGATTGCAACAGACAAAACAAGAGAAAAACAACACAACCACATGAGACAGAGAGACACATAAGGCTATTCCCCTCTCTCTCTCTCTCTCTCCCTACTTTCTCTCTCTCTCGCTCGCACTCGAGCTAGTCATACATCCAGTCAGCCATAGTCATACCCTGTCATAAGACTGAGTGCGCGTGTGCAGGAAGCTAGATCATTGTTTAAAGACTGAGGTCTGTGTGAGTGTATGTGTGTGTGTGTGTGTGTGTGTGTGTGTGTGTGTGTGTAGCTCGGGGGCTGTGAGGTCACTGCTACACAAACAGGCCGCACGATAAAATGCACTTACTGTAAGGCAGAGGTAGGAAGCAAGGTTAGATGGGACATTTTCCCATCACCAGAACAAACACCAACTTAGGCTGCAACTGGGAAAAAAGCAAACTCACACTAGACGAAGTTGCACTTACTCGGAAGATGGCTGGACATATTTACAGAGAAAATAAAGCCCTTGTGACCGCTCCCAGCTCATCAAGATCTTTTCAGACATGTTTTATTTGTTGATAATAAACTGCAAGAGAAGGACCCGGGCATGGCCACACCTAAAGATAAGTCTATGGCACGTTGCGACCTTTCATGTGCGTAGATTACAATCACCACGTGCACCAGATTTTGCTTTCTTGCAGCCCTTTAATTAAAACTTTAATTTGTGCTGAACAGAAAATTACATGAAGCTGCAACTAAAGTCGTGATTAAAAGGATTTCATAAAGGTTCAAATATGTGTTAGCAAGTCTGCCTAACATCCACCTCCACCTATTTAAAAGTATTACAGAAATATTCTGCACTTGTAGGTTCAAGTGTACACCGAAACATCTCAAATAATGTCCTTGGCCTTGGTTTCCTTTCACGGACCCACGGTACATTTCCAGAGAGGTTGTATCTTGTACTTTGTTGTGTGGACTGTACACCCAATGCCACACACTCAGAGAAAGCTTAGAGTCTCGTTTATTTAGTGAGCAAAACGGTTTTGAGATCACATTCACAACAGCAAGTATAGTAGGCACCTAACACTAGCAAGCAAACCCAAAATCAACATAACTTTGAGCCAACTCCCCTATGAAGTCTCATCATATTCCTGTAATCAGTAATAATCCAAAGAAAACACTCCTGTGTCATTGTAAAAATATATCCATCATGAACATCGTCAAAAGTCCATGAACAGCTGTTGCAATCTGTGATATCAGCTGATCGATGTGTACAATTGTGTGACCTAACATGGTAAAAACTTAATATCTCGGCGCTTCTAAAATGGCTGCCAAAACGCTGACCTTTTGATTGACACTTCATTTGAGCCAATCGGAGCATCCATGCGTTATCTACAGCCATCAAGAGCCAATGAGTGTCAACTTCATAAGGAGGTGCCAGCCCACTTTTTGTGTACAGACGGAGCCAGCGACCGCAGAGTCTCCCGGTGACTGACGTATCATCAATGGGTTTTATTTTTAAAATATTAATATTCTTTTCATAATTGTATTTATTCTATTCAAAATACAAAAGAAAACACAAAAATATTGCAATAAATGTGTTTGTACTTCCCTTACTTTGTGTCATTGCTACTGGCAGGGATAATTGGGTATATAATAGTTATTTATGGCCTTTTTATCAATAAATATTATAATGTCTCCAAATGCACAGCTTGTGAACGCCTGGTGTTACTCTTAGAAAAACCTGTCTAATAATTTAAGTGTTTGTCCCTTTTATCTGAAATTTGAACCTGAACTTGGTAACACTTGGTGCTATGTTTCTATTGTGTTTTCCAGCTCACCACTACCAGCTATACCCATCTTCAGGCATCTTTTTCAACAAAAACATTCAGGCAGAGTGTATTTTCTTCAAATTCAGTATATTCAGACCACTATTACTCAGTGCCAGAAGCACTTGGAGTGATTCTTCACTGTTTTGCAAGAACAAAAAGAGTTATCTTTTGAATGAGACCAGTCATGCATCTGGTGCAAATGGTTGAAGCGCAGCTTATAATTTACTTTGGGTATGTCGTTTGTCGGTATTTTCGGGTAAATTCGCCCACACTGTACAATCTTTTATTAGAGACAGAAACTTATTTCTAAATTCCATTATTTTTATATTATATACATTATATATATATTATATATTGTTAGACTGTTGTAGTCGATCTAATCTTCCCCTCAACAGTTGTTATTCCAGTATTTGAATAAAAGCTTTTTATTGAGAAATGCGAGGCTGAAACTTTGATAAGGATATCTTAAATGAGTTTGTTACATTAGAATAACAAACTTGTCTGTGCTCTCTGTTAACCAAACTAAGTAACGGCATCTCTGTTTTCGTAATGATCTCAAACATGCCGTTTCTTGTGATATTGGCCGGGCCTGAATCAGTCTATATCACAATTCTGGTAAATGCTTTTGAATGAGAGAATTGTTTAGAGTATGATGCCTGATCTCTTCCCTGTCACATGAAGTTCACAGCTTCCTGAAAGGACAAAAAGCATTCAAACCAGACTGGACGTTTAGTCTGAACTTCCCTTTGCTAGGCAAGGTTTGTACTGTCTCATGGCGTGACCTCCTGTCGGTCTCAGGTGGGGAATGTTCCACCAACAGCAAAAGTCAACTCAGCCATCCATTGAGTCCTTTTATACAATATTCACTACGAGCAACATTTTTTAATAAATAGAACAGAAGATGACCAATTCCTATACGATTCATGCTCCTTTAATGGGTAGTTCTGAGCCACCTGCTCCAAAGAAATAGGGCCAGTATTTCCCCTTTACTACTGGGGCCATACAATCTAAATGTATCAATCATCAAAACAATCAGTTATTAAAAAAATAACTATAGTGTGTTTTCCTGTTTATATTTTAACTGTAGTAGTTTGTCATATGTATTGTATTCTAAGTTTTAGAGTATTCTAATGTATTCTTTATATTGTGTATTGTATTCTACAGCTACACATATCTTCTGGTGTTGATATATTTACTGTGCAGGTGTTACTCCTGTGTCTCTGTGTCTGTCAGTTCATTAGACCAGACTGCTGAAACTCTGAGTCGCTCTAAATATCACTGCTATCTTATAATCTTCACGTGGGCTCAGATATCTGTGTGTTTACTGTGGCACTGTGGGCTGTACGCTCCGTGTAACGGTATGTTTTGATAGTTTGTATGTTGGCTTGGTTCGGGCGGCAGAGACGAGAGAACAAATCGTGTTATTGTTTCGTCCTCTGCACTGACATAGTACTGCTTCCTGGGAGGGGAGCGTGCAGCCGCTCCGGCGGATCGGATACAGCCGGCGAATATCCCAGCACTGGGAGTAACAGCGGGCTGATGGAGCCGCTGTGTATAACCTGTGTAACGGTAGCAACAGAAAGTTTGACGATCCGGCGGGGAGTCAGCTAAATCAGTGCTGTCTGCTGACTGTTAACGGAAGATCTGTCCATCTCCCAGCCGCCGTACTGCCGGCGGAGCAGGCGATGGTGCGAGTTCTTTTCTCGTTTCTGCCACTTTGGATTTAATCAAAACAAACTATCAAAACGTGCAGAGACCATGGCTGTAATGTTGACAAGCCCCGAGTCTGCCCGAGTCAGGCAGCTGTACTTCTTCTCCCTCTGTACTGAGGGCCTCCTAGACTGGACTGAGCGTTGACTAGTCAGTTATACCCACAACACAGAGACGTCTTTGACATGTCAACACGGTTACCTCTTCACATTCTGTTGATAATGTTAGTTCATTGTTTTAATGTTTTAAGTTGAAATTCTGGCATACCTTACACCAGTGGTTCCCAAATGGTGTGCCGCGGCACACTGGTGTGCCGTGAGACAAATCCCGGTGTGCCGTGGGATTTTGAAACAATTAGGCCTATTGCGTTTAACTGTACACAAGGTTATGAATTATTTTTTATTTACTTCAGTGTTTCCCCTAGGTATACTGCTCTGCAGGGTGCTGCCTGGGCTGGATCAGGTCCGTGCGTGGCGCAGATTTTTTAAGTTCTCTCCTTACCTTTTCTCCACTCTGTCTCTGACTAATTGTGTGCGTTCGCGTGCGTGTGGGTTCGGAAGCGGAGCTCCGCCCTTCACGAAGCAGAGGAGAGAATGTAAATATGCAAAGCAACTGAAACGTGCACATAAATGAGATAAATGACATAAGCGTTTAGTTTATTTAATAAAAGAGCACCTGTTCAATGTGAAAAGTGAGTTGTGAATATATAACAATTAAAAAAACGTCTTGAATTTCAGGGGGGGAGGAGTGGGGGGGGGTGCAGCGCAGGGAAACACTGTACTTTATCGGTACTTTGTCCTACACACTTATTTCACAATATAGAAACAATAGGTCTTATATGCTTTGGCCTAAATATAAATAAAACAATCATTAAAAAAAAGAAATCTGTCAAAGCGAACCCGTTTTAGCCATTTGCGCATGGTGGGAAACATTAGAGTGTGACACATCAAACGGCTCTCTGCTAGTGTGAAGGAGAATAGCTTCTTACAAGGACTAGGCTAAATAAATGTTCACAGAGTGATAACAGTGATACTATGTGTTATAGAGGGGATTTTTAACGGATATGAACACAGGTGTGCCTTGAGATTTTGGCTTGGTGTTTGGTGTGCCTTGACCACAGAAAGTTTGGGAACCCCTGCCTTACACATTGAACCTTTAAAGCAAAAATCAATGTTTTTATGACAATGCATCATGACACTTTGAATGGGGTCCCTTGTAGTGATGAAGCTTTATAGTGAGTTTCAGCTCATTGTTTAGCTGCCTGGTTCACAACATGCTACTAGAAGTCTAAAACTCCAAAGGGAATCTTTAATATGGCTAATGTTAGGTAAGGTTACCAAACTTTAAAAAAAAAAAAGGTAGATATTGCTTGCTAACAGACTTTACTGGGTCACTTTGTTGACCCATCTCTGTTGTTGTTATAGTATTGCAATGTATCCCAATAACCCCAGATTAGATTTATTACTATTTTTCCCCACCAGCAACAGCATACTTTCCCATTAAAATCCCTCTTCCTAGCCGATGTAGACAGCCACATAATCACTTCAAGTGAACATAAGAGGAAACATATTTATGGATTGAGTTTTAAAGTTGCTATAAAAGAAAACGATGACAGATAGAGGGCAGCAGAGACGGACTGAATAAGTGATATACAGTCCATACGAGGAAGAGAAGAAAGAGGAGAACAACGTGTTTCAACAGAGCTCAACATATCTCAGTACATGTTATATAACTAGGACATTATGTCTCAATGTATATAACCCTGCTGTGTGTGTGTGTGTGGGGGGGGTATTACTGGAAGGCAGCAGTGGGACGGAGAGACAGTCTGCAAAGAATCTTGCTAAGTAAGGGAGGCACGGGGGGTGTTCATGGGAGGGAGAGGGGAGGAAAAGGGTATCGAGTTTCCTGTTCATTCTGAAAGATCAGAAAGGTCACCAGTGATCCCCCCTCCCCCCTCCCAGAGTACAGGAAGTGCAACCCTGTCTCTCTGGAGATTCATTTTATAAAAAGGAACAGCCATTGAGGAATGCTATGCTTTGCTTTCCAGACACACACACACACACACACACACACACACACACACACACACCTGAGTGCCTATTAACACCCCTTCAAATGATTCCTCTTCACCCTCCCCATCTCAAACACTCTCTCGACATTCGCCCTCCTCTCTGTCATGTCATGTCTTATCGCAACACACACACACACACACACACACACACACACACACACACACACACACACACACACACACACACACACAGCTGGAGGATTCAACACTTGACAGAGGGTTAAGTGGGTGAGTGTCCGTTTCATTGCCCATTACAGCCACAGAGCCATTAAATCTCTGTGCTGTAGCTCACTGGGTGCTAATGGCTAAATGCTATAGGAGGAGGCTGCGGAGGGGCAGAAAAAGATGGAAGGCAATGAAACAGCGGGAATGCCACACACACACACACACACACACACAAGATGGAATCTATTATTCCTTTGTTTCCCTGCAGCTTCTGGAGGGAACTGAGCCCCGCTAGGAGGGAGGGAGGGAGGGGGTGTGTGTGTGTGTGTGTGTGTGTGTGTGTGTGTGTGTGTGTGTGTGTGTGTGTGTGAGGAATTCAAGGTAGACAGATGAATGCTAGCGACAAACTGAGTATGTATGTGACTCAGGGAGAGGGGAAAACCGTAAGAGGAAAAAGCAACTAGAAGAGTGATGGAGACACAATGACTGCCAACGGAAGCTCTGTGTGCGTGTGTGTGTGTGTGTCTGTGCCGTAGAAGGACAGGGAGTAAGGAAAGAGAGGGGAAACAACAGATAGGAAAGGAGATAAAGAGAGAAGGGAGAAAAACAGAAAGACACCGTCCCCAACACACAAACTGGCAGAATCTATTTTCCACCCTGATGTCAAACCCTGGTTTATTTGTAAGTGTTTAGTGGCCAACTACAGTACTGGAACAAAAAAACGAAGACACACCTATACAAGGACACTTTTGATATCAAACAAGGTCACTTTACTTGACCATTTTGTAGTTTTTTGTTTTGTTTGGCATTTTGCATATTATTATTATGATCGTGACAGTGGAGATACTGACAGGAAATGCAGGGAGAGGAGCCTTTGTGGTTAACCACTAGGCCTCTGGACACACCCTATTTAAAAGCCATGACGTTTTGACATTTGCTACATTTTCCCACAGTCTAGAAAAGCTACATTTGCTGCATGAAATGTTAAGTGTACTAGATGAGTGGCCACTTTTCATAAACACATCAACTGGTAAGCAAAGCAAAATAAAACATTGTATTCTTTTACATTGCATTTAATCAGTTTGTGATTTTAAAGTAAGCAGTTAAAACGTGTTGCCTCACAACGATTGACCTTGCAATTACCTTTGTCACAAGAGTAGATAGTGTTAGGAGCAGTTAAAACAAAGACTAAAGTGTGAATCTAACCAGCAGCCGAAAAAATTAATATTCAATGTGTGAATATATGAAACATAAAAAACACCATCAACATTTCTTCCTCTAAAAACGCAGATGTTTGATATTTTTACTTGATAGCCGACTAAAACAACTGATCTATGTGGCCTGGATGTCAAAACTTACTGTGAGGCACTGGAGAGAAACGCATTACAGCACTAATGTGTATTTTATGACACGACTGGGGGAACGAGTGCTGTAAGCTTACACTCAAAATTGCCTCCAGATCTCAGCAACAAGAAATCAGAACAAACTTCAACAAGTCAAAACTGTTGCTTTGAGGTTTCCAAGAGGTCAAATGTCAAATCGGACATAGTTCAGAGAGACTGGTGTGTGTGTGTGTGTGTATTATGTTTATATCACGTGTCTGTGATACACAGATATGTGGACTGGAGTCTGGTTACACTCCAGCAAAGGGAACACCTCACTGCCCTGTCTGTCGACATCTTTCTATATGTGTGTGTGTGTGTGTGTGTGTGTGTGTGTGTGTGTGTGTGTGTGTGTGAGATGCAGTAAGACCTTGTAGGCTAAAAAAGTGAGAGGGAAAGGCCAACAGAGAGAAAGTGCCAAGAAAATAGATTGAAAAAGCGGGAGACAAGAAATGTGAGAGTGAATTAGCAGGGGGAGCAACCAAGAAGGTACAGAGTGAAAAGGTGAAGAGGTAAGAATGAAAAGCACGAGAGTAAGAGGCGGAGAGAGAGAGATGCCAAGAGGCTGCATGCTTTCCTCACTTTCACCCTATTACTCATCCCCTCTCTCACTCCTGGCTCGCTTTTCTCTCCTCTCTCGCTCTCTCTCTCTCTTTCTCTAACTCACTCCTTTCTATTCTCTCTACTGTTTTTACACTGAATCCATGAAAAACTGGAGGTTTAAGATGCATTAAGGAACATTTCTACCTCGTCGTGTTTTATGCATTTGGACATTTTTTGTTTCCTTTAGTATAAAAGTGAAAAAATGAGATGACCCAAAAAAAAAGAAAAGGAAAAAACTTTACTTTTTTTTTTGTAACTTCTGGCACAAATCATCCTTGGGAATCAGCAGAGGGTGCTGTATTAATAATACAACTCAGTAATTCATTTACTACCAACTCTATTGCCAAATTTAAGTGCTAAGACCACAAATGTGAAGTTTTTTGGGGGAAAGGTAATGTGTTCACTGCTGAAGCATCTGGCAACAATTCAGCATGTCTGCAGGACGTGAAAGAAAGTCTCTACAGTAAATGTATCATTAAGGTCTCAAACGTCCCTAAAATAGAATATTTAGAATGTTTGAGCTTTATATTTTGTTAAATACTAGAAAAGTATGCTGATCACTGGAAGTAGACAAGAAAGCGAGGAAACGTTTCGGCCCTCGGGCCATCTCCAAGACCAATTATTGTTTCTTGTTTCTTTCTTTTTATTTTGTTGTCATCTTTAAGTTTTATTCCTTCTGACATTTACTTGATGAATCTTGCAGAGGCATTGAAACTGGTGTAGCAAATTCCATTTGTATGCAAATGAAAAATGATTGTCACGCATTTCCTTCAAAACTGCCACTGACCCACTTTAACTCAAATTCCTGGGTTAATTTACAGCCACTGTGTTTGACTTTGCATAAGTTAGTTAGGCTTTAACTACGGTTAGAGGCTTTGTTAGACTTTTCTGAAAATGGCATGTCACACTTGTATATACTATATTCCTCCTTCATCTTCCTCTCTCAACATCCATCTCTTCCTCATACTATTGAACTAAACGACAGTCCCAACACATACACACGCCTTCACCAACCCTCTGTGCACTGCACATGGCCTGATGCCTCACGTGTATAAAAAGGAGATCAGCTCTCTCTCAATCTTTCAGCCACTTCACTGACTTATTAGACGAACAGAACATTTCACGTACAAACCTGCAGCAGCGGGAACAGAAAAAGACAAGAGGCAGTGTATTGGGATAGATGCTCATGCAGGAAATTGTGTTTAGGGAAATGGCCACTTCCTGTTTTCCTGTCCCAAACAGACTTGATCAGATATAACTGCAGTGTGAGGCAACACACATCAGTGTACACTAACTCACATAAACACTTCTGGCAGCGTGCCATTATAATTAACAGCTGCTGAAATAAATGACGCTTGTAATTACTTCCAGGTGTCGTTATGCACTAAAAATGACAGCTTCCAAAATAATAGACTTTCTATAAACAAGTACTGGAAGCCTGTTAGTGAAATACAAGGGCCATCATTCACAGTACCAACGATGCTGCACATCGCTTTGTCAGACAGCCAGTGCCCTGTTTAGTTATCAGAAGAAAACTGGTTATGTTATGCTGCCTAAAATATAAAGTTGAAATACTTTTGTCTAGATTAAAACTTGAGAGGGTTAGCGTTGATTAAGTGTGTGGCGTGATCAGGAAGGACTTCTATCCCAGACAATAACTAAACAAACACACACGAACACAAAACCACTGTACCTTGATGTCAAAGTTGCAGTCAAAGCGCTTGATGAGGACGATGAAGGCGCCCGTCAAGTTGTCCCTCGGAGGGGGCTCGATGGGCTGGCACGCATTTTCTGGTCGTGCCCCAATCAGGAAGCCCTGCGGGGGGGGGGGGGGACATCATCAGACGTGACATGGTGAGCAAAATTCATAAATGGCTTACATCCAAGTTTCCTTGAGAGTCAAACAGGCAAATTAATCAAAATAAGATATCTATTATTTATAGAAAGCACTATCTAGCCCTAAAAATCAATTATGCTAAATGTATCATGCTACTGCTAAAGAGCAGCTAGCAAACCCTTTTGTAAAAATTAATGAGTATTATAATTTTTCAGACCAAGAACTGATCAAAACGACCAGTAATAATGATAATACCAAACTCAGAGCTTGTGTCCTCTAGTGTCAATAAATAAAAACGTACAGCAGTTACAAGTTACTGAAAAGCACTTTGAAAGGGATTCATGTCTGCAGAGTCAAAGTGGCATTAATGATCATTAGCTCACTTTCTCACCCCTCTGATGTACCACTGGTCAGATCTGATAGTTTTGTCAGTGTTTATTATGATTCATGTTGACAGTTATTGGACTCTAGGCAAGTCACAAGCTGAAAATTATTTTTAAAAATCACACATCACAAAGTGATAAATTACAGCGGCCTCGAAGCTACATGCTAAGTCATTAGCACTGAACAACATTTGTTAGCAAACCGCAGTCCGAGTACGATCACAGTGTTCTGTCAGATTTCAGAGACCTGCTTAGTGAGCCTGTATACTGTTAAAGAGGCTTGACACAAATTAAAGTTACATCACAGTTACATCCCAGGATCCAGTATGAGCAGCGCCATCTTTGTTCAACCCTCCTGCTGCTCCGAGATTAACAACATCCATCACAACCACAGATGAAAAACAAACTTGAAAAAAAAAACCCAAGATGCTGAGATGAAGTTCTGCTACAGCCCCAGATGAAACACTGGCAAATCAAACATACATTTGGTAAACATGGCAATGCATTCATAATTAATACAGAACTTTCTACACAAATACGATATGCCGTGTGTGTGGGTTTATATGTTGATTAAATGTTTTTTCATGTAACACAGAGTCTAATAGCTCAGTTTATCAGCGTCTCAGGTCGCCCTGAAAGACTATGGCCCTTGTTTTTCTCATCTCTCTTTCCCTACTGCCGCTTCCTGTCTTAGTCCCATTTCAAACGACAGCTTTTGAAGTGACTGATGAGACGCCGATAGTGAGAAGAGAGGGAGAGAGGGTGAGACAGAGAGGCTGACAGAGTGATAAAGGGAAGGAGAACAAAGGCGGAAAAAACTGCAAAAGATACAAATTTGGAGGCAAAAGGAATCAGAGAGCCACTGAAATGCAGACAAGAGGGAGAAAAAAACAAAGGGAGAAAGACAAAAATAGAAAAGTGAAGACAAAAGAGGCAGATAGTGAGAAAAGAGAAAAACCAGCGCAGATAAATGGAGAAGAGATGATGAAAGGAAAACACACAAGAGATGAGGAGGGAGGGACCTGATACGATATACATATCTAAACCTCTGCTGCTCTTATGCAAGTGTAATTAACACCACTGTGCGTGCGTGCGTGCGTGCGTGCGTGCGTCAGAGGCAGGGTGGTAGACAGGAAGTGTGTGGACTGCTGTGGGACTCTGGGACTTTGGCAGCCACTTTCATCTCTCTCTCTCTCTCTCTCTCTCTCTCTCTCTCTCTCTCTCTCTCTCTCTCTCTGTTAAAGCCAACACTTAAAAAAAACCTAGCCCGTATATCAAGGAGAGTCAGCACTTTCTCACACACACACACACACACACACACACACACACACACACACACACACACACAAGGCCGGTGTCTGATTCTCCGTGCCGGCTGTAACACTGACACAACTCCAAAACTGCAGCTGAGCCACATATGGAAAATTATCACAGTGACACATCACATTTGCTAACAAATCAACGGAAGAGATACAAGTTGCTGACTGAATGCACCGCCCGGTTGTTGCTCAACATTTATAAGAGCTGACGTATGACAGATCAAATCCCGGGGCGAGGGAAATCTGTGAAACCTCACGTTAGGGAGGGGGACACGTGCAAGGAATCACCCATCCCTCACCGCCTTCACCTCTGGGTGCCTCCCTCAAGTGCAGCCCTGCCTTGCTGCTAAATGACATCACTGTGCCACTGCCTCACATTCCTCCTCCTGACTTTGAAAACAGTGGCAAGAGCGCCCTCTGTTGGGTATTATAAACAACGAAGAACTGCAGAGAGGACAGCGTGTGGAAAAACAGGAAATAACTGGGGAAGAAGAGGAAATTCTGAAAACGTAGACTGAAAGGAGATTTAGATAAAATGCTGCCTGAGCATGAAACACCACAAGACACATCTAATACATCCTTAAACTGATTATAAATGTCCACTGCTCTGTCAGACTCCAAACTGGGTTTCATATGTTTTTGTCTGTATTATTTAGTTTGTTTATAATCCTGTAGTGTATGAGATACTGCTGTCTGCATATGTTCAGGATGCATTCATGAATTGTGAGTATTTTCTATCACTTGGACACATTCTTGAGCATTCATTGTACTTGGGAAATAAAGACACAGTGGATGAAAAGACAATTTATAAGCATGTTGTAATGATACCATATAAAATGTTCCATTATCGCATTAGTCTTTTAGCTAGGGCGTCGTCAAAGTTTGGAAAAAAAACGAGGATAAATGATTTTCCAATAATGTGATGTTGAAAAGTATCGTGACCCATTCCCACAACTAAATAGTGATAAGTGTGACAGAGAAGGGGAAAGACAGATATTTAGATGAACATCTTACAATAATTGGCTGAAATAAGATGATTGTTTAGAAAGGCAGATTTAATCTCACATCTGTCAACAGTCACTTTAGCTGGGGATACACTGATCAAAGTTGTTCTCTCCAGATACCAATTCAGATCCCACAACTTGTACAAAACAAAGCAGTAATCTGATATTAGTGATCCTATTTCGCTTCATTTAAAATCCGTTTCCCACCGCGTGTGAAATCATTTTATGTCAGGTAACATGACGCCATGAATTACTGTGACACTTCACTGAGTCGGTGCCTCCCTATTACTGAATTAATGTAACTAATAGCGGAAATACTTAATATTATAATGACGGTGAGAAATAAACAACATGATCATGATTCAAGCTGCAAATATCCTTTAATTTCTTCTTGCTCTACTAATACAGTGCATGAGTGCCAACAAACTCAGAGGGATTTTCTGTTGTTGCAGAAAGAAATGCGGGAGGGGGTGGGTGGCTGTATTCTTCTGGTGGACTATTCCAAATTACTGCACAGTGATCACTTAATCCCGTCACTAACAATCTCACTATAGGGCTTGTTTGCAGATTTGCTCAGAGGAATTAATAATTTACTCTTGCCTGACTGGGGATTACTGTGAGGAGATTAAAGCTGGTGCGACTCCTCACACACAATCATTGATGATTGTGTGATTCCCCACTTTAACCTGCCTGAACCACTTCAAACCCCCCCCCCCCCAGTTTATGAACGACCACAACAGGAAGCAGGTGAAGCTACAGATCTTCACTGCGTTCCAATAACCATAATACCATACTATTAGGTGTGCCAGAAAAAAGATTTTGTATGTCCCAATACATAGTATGTCAAATGCCAAAAATAGCAGGATGTCCTTCTGCATCCGGTCGCATTTTGCAGTAAGTCAGCAATCTTTTCTGGCTGCTCTGACCCACAATCGTTTGCACGTTAAATATTTGATCGAGAGGGTAGGACAAAGTAGTATTTCCCAATTGTACAACAGCAAATAAGGGCTTTGTAAGGGCAAGTGCAGTTTGTACTAAAAGTAAAAAGAAAACGTATGCAATTTGGAACGCAGCCTTATTAGCTTTCAGACTGCACTTTTGCAGCCGGCACTTTTTCTCAAGTCTACAATCACAACACTTACCACATTGATTACCACATTGATTACCAGGGTCTTGAGGCATTGTGTTTTTGACCTTGTTACTTTAACCATTACTGCACTCAACCCTGAATAGTAATACCAGAAAAGTGGGGCGGCTGCAGTCTAAATGTGAAAACATGTGGGTTAGTTTCTGGGTCACATTCTAGGCTGGCTAAGAAAATGTGGGTTGGGAAAGTGAACGATATACTGTGTGCCTGAAACTCCCTCGACAGAACAAGAGAACGACCGAGTGAATCCGCTATTTAGACACAATGACATTCTGTAAGTTTATCACTAAACGTACAGTGAGTCGTCTGGGGGACAGGCACTATCTGCTGTAAAACATCTATGATTAGTTCCTACATTTACCATAACCAAGCACAAGACAATGACTCATTCGGTTGCAGTGAGTTACCACATTAGTGCAAACCATTGATGAAACGGAGGGAAACAAACCCTCATATCTTCCTCTCAGAGTCAACATTTCCCCGCTTACGCGTTGACACAGCAGGAGTGAGCATGTTTAAATCAGACAACTAGCTGTACTGGATTATCATATAAACCAAAAGGTTGTTTGATATTACACCTTTAGCCCCTCAGAGGTGGTTTTCAATGTGGAGTCCTTCAGGGGAAGTTTAATATCAATACATTCGAGCATAAAAAGGGGCATTCTTGACCTTATGAATAGTAAATGTTCGAGATTTAAGGACCACTTATAAGCTTTTTTGGGAGCTTTCATTTTTATTCAAAGCTTCTCAATCATCTCAGTCACGCGATGAAACCTAAGCTAGCTCAATCTGCTAACGACGACCCATGACTGCTGTGAAAAGCTAGTAAATCAACCTTTGAGTTGAGATTAGTTTGGTTAAACATTCATTACACTTGAAATGACTGAATTCAGCGGATTACACACAGACAGCCATTAACTCAAAATGACACCTTCAGGTAATTTTAAGAGTCCTCAGTTCACCTAACCTGCCTGTCTTTGAATTGTGGGAGGACACTGGAGCAACCGGAGGGGAAAAAACACACACGAGCAGAGGAAGCAAGCAAAAATGCTGATGTATAATTATCCACTCAAAGCTCGCAGCCTCCTCATTTGCAATGTTTCCATATTTTGTTCAACATGCAATACTCGAGGAAAGATGTGAAATGGGAGGAGTGCTTCCTGCCACCTCTTTATACAGCCACAACTTCAAATGAAATGGATCTAGATTTTAACTAAAGGGATTAACTGTACACAGGTGTGTGCACTTTTTGGGTATTTCCCAACTGATAGGAGGAAGTCAATTCTTCTGCCTTTAAAGTAACAAAATAAGTACAGCCACTAGAGTTAGTAATAGTGTTTTAAAAGTCTGTCTATTATGTGATATCTGATCAAGCACTCATAGAAACCAGGCTTTAATGGGGATACTTTTATATGTATACATGGTTTGTGTGTGCTTCAGAGACGTAACCAGTTTTGCTGCTGCATTTTCAAAACCACAAAGACTTTCCAAAGGAAACTCAAGCATTTATTCTCCGACTAGAGATCAGTCTATAATTGTGGAAGTGAAAGTGAGCACACAAATGGAAAAGAAAGGCGGCTATTTTAACATTTGTTTCGATTCTTGGTTAGGGTCATTTTTTAATAAAGGTTCTCAATGCTGAACCTACAGTTTGTAGCCTCGCCATTATTCTTCAGAGCCTTCATGTACTGTATCCACTGTAATTAAGGCAAAGCAGTGGCCTTTTAGGATCCTAAAAAATGTTGGTTGTCCAAGTGTCAGGGTTTGCCAAATATTATTATATAATGCAAGTTGGGGATATGTCTCCAAAAACCATTCGCTACCAAAAGTGAAAAGTAGAATGACTAATGATTTTACTGGTTTTCAGGTACTTCCACCTTTCTTTCCCACTTTGTGCTAATTTGCTTTACTTTCCGTCTCTTCATTTCAGATGGAAATGCTGCATTCCTTTACTCCTCTATATTTATGCGATGGCTGTGTGGTAAATATTTTGTTTGTGAATCTTTCAACAATCATGGTTTGGCAGCAGCGAAACCATTTCTTTACAAACATCATGTTCACTTCCCTGTCTCATAAATTTCAATTCCCGTATACAGATCACAAGTGTGTTACTTTAGAATTTGGGAAGGCGAAAATAACTTTGCGACGAAACAGGAGAACTGATGCTGTTCATACAAATTTAAGAACAGTTTTTATGATGAAAATCTAGATTTCTCAAAGTTTTTATCGGTCGCCAACAGTTTGATGTTGCCTTATTAACAAACTGTATTTCTCTGCAGCAGTCATTCGAATACTGACATGGACATACAGTGTAAAAGCCTTGTCCTCAAATCTGAAGCTTAATTTCAGTTTTGGTATGCTACATCTTTCACTCCCCAAACCAAATTTCAAATATGTTCGCCTCCGCTATTAAAACGAAGCACAACTGTTGCCGACTTTGGGTGCACAGTACACAGACTTGCAGAGGCCCTGCTTAGAAACCCTGAGGTGACCGTAAGCAGCCACGGTTGTGTAAGTGGAAACAGGGAGGGTTCTGTGTGAAGCCTCGTTCCCTGTGGGGAATCCTTCCATGTGGGAAAAACAGGCTTGTGCTGCCTTGTGATGCCAGAGGTATCTCCAGGCATCCTACAGCTGCAGCACTGCAAGGCTACTACATCTGAAGTGAGTTAAACTCATAATGACAAAAAGGTTACCAAATTATTTCAATGTACAGCGCGAGTTAACAGCATACGCACAAATGGCGAGATGTACTGGAGGCCTTGCAGACTGCATGCTATTTGCACGTGGTTTTGTAAGATGCCCCGCTTTCATTGTTTCTTATGCATTGGTGAGGACAGAAAGAAGTTAATTGAGTATTCCTGTGATTTACTAAAACTCACACAATCTGCAGGGGTCAAATTTCATCTGAATAGCAAGTGCAAATAGTGCTGGTAAAAGGAGAGAGAAGAAAAGTGAATTAGCCTTTGCTCTACAGAGATCTAAATGGCATCAGATAAAGGGTCAGTGCACAGCAAAGTATCTGGAGGTATCTGCAGTGTATGCATGGAGAGTATTCAGTCCAATAAGGAAGTACTTCTCTACTCATTTTTAACCTGTAATAATGTGGGTGCATTCTTACATTACAATTTTGCTGAGTGCAGCTTTAAATCACAGCTGAAAACAACTCGCAGCTCACTCAGACAGACGCAGACATGGGCAGGGCAGAGGAGGGTAACTTTCAAATTGAGTTGAGTATTAGCCTCCAGGGACTAGGGCAGCATGTCTGCGTGGCACAAAGCCTCTCTGCCTCGGCTAGACAGCAGTGGTGAAAAATAAGACGCAAAGATTAGATGATAATTTAGGACAGAGAGCGTGTGACACAGAAACGAAGTCATTTCTCAGCTTTCATAACATAGAATCTTACATAATATGCTCAAACACACACAGAGAGCGACATGACTGTGTGCCATAATCCCTGCTGTTTGCCTGGTGACAGGTCATTCACTACAGCATACCTCGGGTGTGGCATCAACAAACATGGATAAATATACTTGTAATAAACTAGGGATGTGACGTATGTGATTACCAATCATCTCGACCAGAGCCTGGATTCCTAAAATATACCATGGGATCACAGCTCATGTGATGATGCCGAAATGATGCTGTGGGACAGCCATAATGGAGTAACGATGCTAAACATAGCATCCTTAAGTTCAGATAAGTGGCAGTAATTGTGTGCAAACATACGCTACTTAACCTGAACGTATACACAAACACAAAACAAGTCATAAAGTATTTTGCCGTCAGCTTACTTCTGTGCCCTAAAAAGCCGTTGGACAACAACAACTGGGCTCTTGACAGTGGGAAACGCCACAATGACCAGCTTAGATAGCAGACATGAATCATCCCTTCTGTTTGGGAGCTTTGTGGATCAAGCAATGTGCGGGTTGTTGGGTGTGGGGGGGGTCACATACAGAAACCTCACAACAACACACATCTCTCACAATCCTCAACACAGAGAAGTAATGTTTGGGAGAAGTTTCATTGAGTTATTAAACTTTGCTGGAGCTTCATTAAAGTCCAACCAGAGAGTAATTTGAATACTTTATGCAGTATTTCTACAGTGCGTGCTCCACTGTCATTTTGAAGTGTAACTGGCCACTGCAACACATAAACTGCATATTGACATTTGTATTGACTTGAAAACAATGTTGCATGTTTTTTTTTTTAATTGATTGATGATGTGTTCACAAACATTATTAATGTAACCAGCATCACAAAACATTAGTAACAACATATTTAATTCCTGTTGTTGGTTTATGTATTAAAAGACATGTAAATCATTTTTGGAGTGATGGAAAGTTCCAATCCAGTCTTTTTAATCTTAATAGTGAAGTTACCCTTTTGTTTACAACGGGATAGGGTTAGGGTTAGCTAACCCTAACCCTAACCCTATCCCATAATCTGAAAAAGATCAAATTCACATTTTGCAAACTAATGCTATTTTTGCTCACTTCCTGGTTTGTGTATGATCTTTTCATCACACTTTAATATGTTTTAATGGTTGATCTTTAATTCAGTGGAGCTGTAAAGTGGAAACATGCTGGACAAATGAAATCAGAGTTCATATAAACCTCGGAATGACTTGTAGGGACTTTAGTCTAGAACCAAATCATTTTACTAGTTTGTCAGACAAACGCCTCTCAGTCTGCATTCTTCACTCACCTTCAGTCCATCACTTGGTAGTCGATAACCAAACCGCGCAGGCAGGTCGTCAAAGTTCTCCGTTTTGTTGTCAAATGAGTACTGAAAGATGGAAAGATTAAGTTTGATTACCTTGGATTCAAGATATTTTAAGGAGGTTAACGCATCATCAAATAAAGCTTCACTGAGTGACTCATAAAGACAGAAAACACAGGCGTGAAATACCGACAGTATCATGTACTTATTGCTAATGTGGATTGGAGGTGTGTTTGTGCATATATGGAGGTGTAACTGTATTACACATATCATTGTTGTATTTTTACTCATATTATTGTTGTGTGTTTCTATGTATTGTCCAACATGCACCAAGAATCACTCACGGCGGCGATGTCAGCCTCCACGGGCAGCAGGTTGAGGAAGGCGAAGAGCTGAACAGTGAAGATGGTGTAAATCTGCGTGGCCGACAGCATCAGCATTCCCAGAGACAGCAGCATCTTGGCATCACGTTACAACCCCCAGCTGCTATGCCACTCACTCAGAAGCATACACAACCATAAACACACACACTAACACACACACACACACACTAACACAAACACAAATGACCACGCACACACTGGCCTGCAGTGGAACCCCTTTACACCGTCTGTTGTCGTCACACCTAGAAAAGACACCAATGTTTACGTAAAGCCTTAACTCGCATACAGGGATAAAATAGTGTTGACATTTCATGAATAAAAAATGTATTTAATTTAAAATGTATGCAGGTGGGATGTTGTTTGGGTGTCTTGTCATTGTTGGTATGTTAAGAGAAAAATATTGTGTCAAGTGTCAATGATACCCCTCCCCACTCTTTCCTTTCACTGCTGTATTTGATCAATTATACGCACAACCTGAGAAGTGCGGTGAAGCTGCTTGTGTGGATTTACATTATATATTCTGGAGCATCTATTTCACTTGGATGGTGCTTCTCACTTTATTCTACTTTCTCATTTTAAGAAAATACCCTGGAAAAGCGATTGACACTCTTTGGAGACAACAGAAGACCATAGAGAAGAGGGCTGCATGATATTGGAAAAACATTACATTGCAATATATATTGCCATATGAAATAATACAGGGATTTTCACCAGACGACAACAAAGTACCTGTTTTTGATCATACTTCCATACAACTAACAATGTGTTTCTCTTTGCAACCATATCTTCCCTTTTCTGTGTTTTTCCTGTTCCTCACTCATTTTCAGGTTGTGTTCACTGTGCATGCAGAGCAACAAACTCAGTGTATCTAAGAACCCTTACATTGGAGTTAATTATATTCTATCACAGACTTAGAACCAAGTTTTCCTTTTGTATTAAGCAGCAAAAAGGTTGTAGCATGACGTGTTTGAGATAATTTGCCTTACTTGACATTGCACCTCCGGCAATGGGACTATTGCGCATATCGCATATGTAACTTAGTGCCAGGACTATATTGCTGCCAGCTCCTGTGAGACTTCTTGTTTGCGTCTGTTATGCTTCTTAGTACAGCCAGTCGCATCATATAGACTGAAGTGAGCTGACATCATAGCATAAGGGGTATGAGTTCACAAAGTGTAGGGCAGCATGTGAGCCGGTCAGGAGGAACCAACCGCTAAGCGGTGTTGTCAAGCTGCAAAGGGAAGTAGTGTTTGAGGATTACCTGGTTTGTTGTGTACATTTTTAAGAAAGAATTGGACGTTTTCTAATCAATACATCATGAATGAATGTGCAATTCCACCATTTGTCAAGTTTATACAAATATACCAATTGTATTGTAGCAGCAATGCTTTTAAGAGATGGGGACATTGAAAAAAATAAAGCTTTAGTAGCACCTCTCCTCATTTCTTTCTAAAAACTACACTTTGTTTTAAGCATCTGCAATCACTAAATTGCTTCAACTCAAATGTGGAAACATTAGACTTAAGACTTAATTTTAGCAAATTTCATATTAATGTGTTCTTTTTTTAAAAGCAGGTGCTTCCTTGAAAGATAACTTTTAACATCCTGACTGTCACACTGTTGCCTCAAACTAAACAAGTTTTTGTAAATATATTAGAGAAATAAACAGTTCAAAATTAACATTATAGAAATAGTAACTGTCAGATTAAACAAAACGTTTTTCACTAAAATAAGTATTAACAAATGACTGTGCCCAAAACTGATAAGCCCACTTATATATAAGATATAGAAGTGGGCTACAAGATATATAAGTGGGCTACAAGCATTTCTAGATCTATAAATTACACATGCTTTATCTGCATAATCTGTATAATTCACTATAAAAGTGCTGAGGGTAAATTCTAAGCCTTAATCACATCTGTATAAAACGGGAGTGAGGCTTCGAAATGTCACATTCCATTCCTTCCATCCTACTGAAGCTGCTGCTGCCATTTCCCATGAAACAAGGTCTTACATACTGAGCACCTCCAGTAAAGCATGTCGCTCTGTGAGGACAGGATATAGCCTGATTTTAAGATTTAAAAAAAATATATAGTATGACATAACTATCCATCTTATTATCATCCCCACCATTAGAAGGTTTGGAAACATTATTTTCTTACAGTAAAGTCATTTATTTACTCATACAAAGATGATGACATGGACAAAATTCAAAATGACAACATCAACATTCACAATGTAAAATTTTAACTCTTGATCATTTGAGGATAATCAAGAGATACAAAATAGGTTACTGTACTTCACAAAACCTGTGAATCAAATATGGCAACAAAACAGTTCTGCCTACTGAATTGTAATATTACTGGGAGAGCTGTATCTGGCAGTTTCTAACAGTATAGCACATCGCCCAACCCTAATATTAATTTACACTACATGTCAGTGTCATAACATGTCATCAACATGTTTTCAAAAACCGTAGCTTACATCTATGACTTACATGCCAATTTAGAAAATTATTAATACATGAGATGCATAAACTATATAGCAAAAGACATTACACCAAAATTGGCTGAGACAACAGAAACGTCTTCCTAAATTCTAAATAACAAAGAAATAAAGGGGAAGTGAACTCAACATAGAAGATGATGACTAAACATCAAATGACAGCAATCATGTTTTATTGAGAAACACACTGTGAGATCATGCTGAGACAGCTACATATACAAACCAGTGTGATTAGAAGATAAATTAGTTAATGACAAAACAACAATGTGTCAACAAACATCGTACTTCCATAAATCGCGTTAAACTTTCCAACCCCAAATCTCTAGTGACTGATGTCGGGCTACGGTTTCCATACCAAACTGTTTTTACAAATATAACTTGTAGCAATAATGTCAAGCTTTTTCAGATAGCTACAGTTCTTTATGGTATAGTTATACACATGAATAAATATGTGGACAGCCTGGTGTGCAGCTAGCTACAAAAAATAGAGCGTCCTGTAACCGCGTTAGCATGATGCTAACACAGGAAGCTAGCTGGCTTGTCGTGGGTGTTTACCTTTATTTCTGCCTGGAGGTTTATCTTGTCCATGAATTTAGCTGCTGGCGGGGACATCGCTCTCTTTCACTGGGCGGCGTGTCAAGAAACATGTACAACAGCGAACATTGTGGATGGACTTCATCCCGTTTGGACGGTGTGTCAGAAAATATGAACATAAACGTTACAGTTTAATCCCCTCCGCTAGCTTCACATGCGTCCCTCTACATTCAGCTTCTGATTGGACTGACCATCTGTCAATCACTCTATTCCGGAAGTGACTCCAGACGTAAACATATCCACGTGACGGCACACAACCATTTACTGCCTTTTACAGTGAACTGCCTGTACTGAGCAGCAGCTAGCCTGTATTTGCATCTTTATTTAATCTATATCAGTGCATTATGAGATTAACTGGCAGCAGAATGGAATATTTAAAGAAACTATATATTTTAACTGAAGAAAAGTGTAGGCCTATGCTCTTTTTCGTCACCCTCCCCCTCAAAAGAAAGTCTTGAAGACAGTTGACACTTTTAAATCTCTAGCACCCTCTTTAGTAAATGATGTGCACTTTCTTTTAGGGCGTTCCTGTGGATATCAAATAAAATAAGAGAGAGATTAGAGGGACTATATTGTCATCCATCTATACATGGTGCAGTACAGTAAATAAATAAATATTACAATTGTGGGGTTCTGCATTCTACCATACCTGTGTAGATAGGCATACTAGTTACTTTGTAAATACATCTTTACATTCATAACATACAGTAAGAAGCTAAAAGCTGATGCATTGTTACAAGTACTCATGATTACAGTAGAGAAGTATGAACATATAAAGTATTAAAACTCTGGTGACAGCAACATGCCACATCGTGAAAGTGAACACTCCTCCTAATGAATACTCATCATTTTAATCTAATTTTCATTACAATTAGTTACATATGCCAAAATTTGAAGTACATCTTCATCAATGCCAAGGGCACACATGAAACATGAGAAAAAAATATTTTCATGGTGGTAAAAAAGGAGGTAGTGAAGCAACCTGAAGGTATTAGGCCTTTATTTGTATTTCCTCACGGGATTATACAACATTCATCTACATTTAATTTGTGTTCTGATTTGTACACGAAAAAAACAGAAATCATCAGAACATTCAGGTCTTGAACCTTAAGAAACTGAGTCAATGTTGCTCCAAGCCAAGATGAAACACAAAAACGATGTGGACAGCTTTAGATTTTAAAAGGTCAAATGCAAATTAGCATTCCCCCGTAAAACTTTTAAAGAACGTTTCAAGTTACTGTAACGTTCCTCCAACACAGTGGGAAGACCTTTTGTTTCCCACTAAAAAGCAGAGCGAAGATCTGACGTCAGACAGTGCTGGGGTTGAGGTTGTTTCCAACTGGGGTGACGCATAAAACAGTTTACACTTCTCATAATCTAAATTATTTTAGATATAATAATTGTAATAACATGTATAGATAGCTTATTAAGAATTAGAATCCGGTTTATTATAAGTAGGTCTTCACATACAAGGAATTTTCTTTGGTTTATTGATTCATAACATAAACATAGTAGTTAAAAATAAAAGCCAGTATTGTAAAAATCAAGATACATAAATATAGAACATAAGAAAAATACACTAAACATATATAGAAATATTATAAATATATGTACAATATATCTGAATTCAATAATCAAATTAGAAATGTAAAAATGAAAGAATTAAATAAAATCTTTCAGTTTGCATCAAAGATTTGTTTTCTATGAATCTGATTCTTGAACTTTTTGTTTCATGTAGTACAATTGCTTTTTTGAAAGCAACTATTAAATATATAGCATTTAAAAGCATTGTCTTTTGTTGGCTTGTTCGGTCCCACTTTGCAGAGTAGCTACCTCCAAAACTCTACCCACCCAACTCCTGCCCCCCTTCCCTACAATGACTTTGCCTCTGACAAACTCACTGCACACACTCCTCTGTCCAACCAGAGCCCACAGAGGAGCTAAGCAGACGGAGGACGGATGTCCCAACCATGAGGGTCTTCATCTGCTTCGAGGGTTCCTGTGAAACTTGTGACTTCCCTCCTGATCAGACTGTCGGGGGCCATGAAGCAGATGGTGAAGGTAATAAAAAACTATAGTGATCTAGGACCATCACTGTTGATGGACCTTCATTTCTTGACTTGTTTTGACTGCATTTTGAAAATGTGCATGATGATTTGGTATTACTGGAGGGAAAAGAGACTTTTGGATTAATGCTGCTTGTAAAGGTAAAAAAAAATAGGCATTGCAAGTCTGTTAGTTGCTTTATATGTCAAGAAAAAGCAAAATCTCTCAATTATTGGAGGCATTTGTATATTTAGTTCAAGAAAATGCCTCAGACGTGAACAATGTCTCACGCCTCATACTTTTTTACTCTGTCCCTTTCTGTAGGACAACTTTCTGGTGCAACTCTCAGATGACAAACAGCACCAGTACCTGGAGCTGAGCTACGGTGGTGCAGCGCTGCAGGACAGCTGGGCTCTGTGTGACGTGGGCATCACAAGTGGCAGTGCCATCCGATGCCTGATAAAGGTATTAAAATGGGGTTTAAAAATAAAAAAGGGTTTAGAGATTTGGAGCTATATTGGGATTTGTAGTAAATACAATCAGCTTACAATGATGCACAGAGAGGATGCTGAAGGGTATCTTTGCTTTAGGACTACACTTCAGAAGCTTTATCACACACACCAGCGTTTGTATGTGAAAAATTGCTCCAACAACTTTTGAATGAGTTCAAATATTTTATGAAAGCAGTAATGTCACCTCCAAATATCCAATTTACTACGGACTCAATTGTTTTGTATTATATTTGTGGGATTATAACCAAAAACGAAAATGATGAGAGCAGAGGTCACTTACACAACGTTTACTCCCGGAGCTGGTACATATTCAATTTCTTGCTCAACATTACTTTAGTAGGGTTTATGCTCACAGGAGCTTTATGCTGGGCCTAAATGTTGGACCTGCAGTCCCCTCGCTTAATGTACAATATCACTGACAATTAAAAAACACATTATTCTTAATCTTTTCACTTAAAATGTGTATCTTTCTGCCTACATATTCATTACTTGGGATTACTTCTCATCAAAGACATCCCTCTTACAGTGAGTGAATGTCATATTAGACTGATGAACTAATATGGAACAAGATGTTCCCATCTGAGCAGCAGCTTGGAGAGAAATTAGTTTATGGCTGTCTGAGATCTTTAAATGTGTCCCTTTTAGTACGTTTTTAGTATTAGGACACATTCCAGGCCTGTCACCAAGCAACCTTGTGTAAAAGCTGACAGTGGTAAGCATGTGTGTGCCTTTGTCATCATTTAACATCCTCTTAAAAAAAACAGTTGATTTCTGCCAACCTTACGTTGTTTAGTCCCTTTCATTCTCCAAACTTTTGTATGTCTTGGTCCATGTCCCTTTGCTTTGACATTTCCCATCTTTGTGTATTTCAAAGTTTCATTTTTGCCCTCCTGGTCCTCAAATGTGCACCTACAGTATAGTATTCATTCAAATTATTTTCATATAAGATGGTAAATTGTGTACAGAGCTTTTGTAGATAGACATATACATGGGAGCATTCAATGATCTGGGTTTCCCTGCAAAGTTATCCAGAGACAATTCAGTACAAACTGTACAATTCTGTATTTTCAATAATATAAAGGGTCACTTAATTTCATGTGACTGTACATAACGTCAACCACAGAGTGGCAGTAAACTCCTCTTTGCTCATTTCTTGTGTACTACTTTTGCAATATTTTATATAAAACAAAAATATAGATAATAGTAAAAAAGGAAATGAATGAATGAATACAATTAATTTAAATTGTATGTTAATTATGTATGTTAAATTGTATGTTAATCTAAATAAAAATGTTTTTTTTAGATAAACACAGTCTTGCCATTCTTTTTCTTATTAACTGCAAGGTTATTATAATTATTTTTCAGAGTAAACGAAGGCCTGTGATGCATGTGTTCAATGCTGTGACAGGAGAAACCTTAGCAATCATGGGAAGTGAGGCTCTTCTGCATATGTCTGTTGCCTCATTGAAAACTGTGGTGTCTATGCAAAGTGGCCTCCCTGTCAGCACCTTCAGACTAAGCACACCTGCTGGTGTGCAGCTCTATGACTGCAACCAACTGCAAGACTACGCCATTGAAGTGGGTATGGCCTGCTTTCTGTCTATGTGGGGATGTGTGTAAATTCACAGTGAGAGCTGTGTTGCTCATTATAAAAAATAAATGTGAAAAGTGTAATAACATTTTAATTGATTCTGTGAACGGTTAGATATCATGTATTTTCTTGGCGTCTAAATTACAAAATAAATACTTTAAATTGTGTAATGTACGCAACCTCCAATCTGTGATGAATGTTGGCTGGTATGAACTGGGTATTAGAGAGATGTAACAGAGCTTCACGTTACAGTTAGATTCTTTATCATCTCTCCTCTCCAAAGCCATGCACAGACACATTTGAAGTTAAAATCGACATAAAAATTTAATGAATCTGATCTATTTTTAAATCCTTTGAGTTTTTATTAATTTATTTTTTACAAAGGCACTACTCTCCGTTTGGACACGTGGGATGGGTGGGTGGAGTTCCTCCAAGGTTGCCTCCTTGGCCACAGATCGACAGTCCAGAGCCACTTGTCAGAGAAGAAGCCAGTAATGAGGTCAGAAATTCCCTACATGAATACAAGTGTGACAGAACTGTTGTTGTGCAGCTTATCCATAATGAGTCAGAGTACAATCTTACACACCAATGTGAATCTTTCTTGTCTTGCTTTCCCAGGTTTCAGCTGCAGGTAGCACTTTACATCGCTGCCTCTTTAGGCCACCTGGATCTGGCAGGCTGGCTGCTGGAGAGGGGGATGCATGCTGAGAAACCAGTGGGAGTCCATCCGTACCGCCAGTGGTGCCACCAAACCGCCCACCGAGACACCGGAAAGTGTCCCATCCACACAGCTGCAGAGAGCAGCCAGCTCCTCATCCTCAAACTCTTCATCACCAAGAACCTTTTGACCTTAGCTTGTCGGGACCCTGGAGGTCGGGACCCTTTGAAAGTTGCTATTCAGCGTGGTCACAGGGACTGTGTGCGTTACTTAGCCAACAAGCTGTGCTCAGTAGTGTCCCTGTCAAACATGTCCCTGCCCATGCGTATCTACCTCCAGATGAAACGCTGGGTGAGTTTGGGGCAGAAAAGGGCAGCCTCCAATCGATGCCAGTACACTAGTGCTGCCTTCAAAGTCAGGGCGGGGGATAAGTTGCTGGTGGATGGCTTTAACCAGCCAAATATGTCTTCCAAATCCAGGAAAGCTGTGACTAAACCAAAAAGACAAAACAAGGCCAAAGCTTTAGAGCCCTTACCTCCCATTACCAACTTACTTTCAGTATCACACCTCCCCAGCCTGGGTGACTTGAAAGAGATGCAGAAAAAACAGAAACAAGATATAAAAAGAGAGGATGAAATCTATAAGGATGACAGCAGTTTATGCAGGAAGAAGTTTATCCTTCCGCCAATCACCAGAGAAAGCGTTCCCAGGCCAATATATTCTCATATTCTGACTGTGTCTCTGGAGTCCGCCCGAACACCAAGGGAAAATGCCATATACTGCTTGACCTTAGCCAGGTCTCTATCTTTTTTACTGCAGTATATATTTTATGTTCATGTGCAATAAAAACACACTGTGATGTCTCATAAATGTCAAACAAATGATTTACACCACACATACTGTTTGTCGGTAATTCTGTCTGTGACTAGTTTCTAATTTAGGTTTTGAAAATATTTTGTCAAAATTAAGTTAAAAGTGCCGCATGTATTTTAACATAAATGCATTTCTATAGTTACTGTAGCTTCTGTAATGAGACATAAAAACAGAGGCTGTCAACTGCCTATTTTTTCACACTTACAATGAATCAACTAATGATTGATAATGGCTTATACATGACAGCTTTACTTTACTGTGTGTAATGCATGTTTCTCTTATGCAGTACCTTCACAGAAAAGCCTTGGTTGAAGCAGCTGAGCATAGCACGGACCCTGATCAGGAAGCGTGTCCACACCATGGCCTGATGCAGATCTGTCACTCATCAGCCAAACTGCTGGTGGATCTCCCATCGGCTGCCTGAAAAACTGTGGACAACGAAGAATCTTTCGAAGAAGAGTGACAACTGAGGAGTGTTTTTTACTTGAAACAATTGTGAAACTGAAAGCTGTATTGTATAACAAATGTAATAATGGTGAATACAAATCAGAAAACGACAAGATTCCATAAACAAGAGTTTGAGCAAAGGTATTGTAAAAATGACACTGACACAACACACTGAAAAATAATTGTGGAAAATAGTGATAAAGCTCAAAACACCACCTTTAATTGTGGCGCCTTTGTCTCCTAACAGGACAAAGGTTGGTACAGATCTTTCATATATTCCAAGTGTTTTATTGTCTGGTGTCACTAACTCAGTTTTATGATGCCTTCAAATACTGTGGGACAGATAAAGACAAAGTGAGTGCAGATAAATTACCCCTCATTTGGATATATTTCTTGTTCAAGATAGCTTTTTGGAGGATGGAAGGAATCACTAAAAATGTACCACAATGAGATATAAGTAAGGACAAAAAGTAATCACTTTTTGATGCTGGTAGAAGTTAAACAATCTGTTGTTTTTATATGTTGTAGATACACAGATATGCCAGGAAAGAAAAGCAAAGGCAGTTAAAATGTGAATATAAGAAGATACACATTTTGTTAAATACATTTTTCATTGGTGAAGGAGCAAAAAGCCACATTTTAGGCCTGCATAGTTTGAGTATTTCCTATTTAAGTGATGGGCAGTAGAGTAACAACAAAAATAATGATTAGATTTATAATGAACTAAAACACCACATGCCTTCATGCACATTTTATCCTTATGGTTTGGGTTTTTGCATTCATATACATTTCTGAAAAACAACAAACCCTAAAATACTGCAGTGGTTGCAGTCTACATTAAAGCAAATAGCATAAAGTCGCCTTTATTTAATATATTTTTATTGAGCCAAAGAAGATAGATACAGCATATTGTTGTGCCAATTCTAATTTCCATTTATATGATATAATGAAAATTCATAAATATAAAACAGATGATATAAACATTTTAGGATTGTATTATGAAGTTGGAAAAGTAGCAAATAACAAAGATTAAAAGTTATTTATTTCAAATATTTAAATAAGTCTGTTAGTTGTAACTAAATAGTTAAATAAAAAAAACGACACATTTATAATTAAAGTGTATATTAAATGAAAGAGACATAAAATAAATATAAATATAGTCTCACCTTTATTTCACCCAAACGCAGCATTTGTAGTGTTTACAGGACTGTGTGAAATCGCGTTTTAAAATCTCGCGATGTGGTGAGCATAGCTGACCCGCTAGTAGTGCTGTTGCCCCACCAGTCAGTGAACAACCGGAGAGTAGCTAGACATGCAGAACCGCCACTGCCCTTAGGATCCTGCATAGGTTTCTCCTGAGTTTATGAAAAAGCACTGAGTTATGACGGGGAGCATTTTTAGGAACGAACCTGTCTTTGGTAATTGAGTTGCAGAAAAAAATCAGAGACTCTGAAAATCAGTTGAAAGGGAAATAGTTGCGCCAACCGGTCTGACAGTCAGCGTGTGGGAATGGCAGCTCCCCGGCCGATAAAAGGCATCCTGAAAAACAAGAACAGCGGGACAAATGTCAAA
This sequence comes from Cottoperca gobio, assembly GCF_900634415.1. NCBI lineage: Eukaryota > Metazoa > Chordata > Actinopteri > Perciformes > Bovichtidae > Cottoperca > Cottoperca gobio. The sequence goes on from NC_041358.1 coordinate 18,474,052, forward strand.
TCGCTGCCCGATGAAGAACCGGGTGAGAGTCCTGAACAACCTCCTGTACTCTCGGAAGATGATCCACAGTAAGTTTTCTACTTCGCTGTCGTGAGGCTGGTAGCCTGGTAACGTTAGCTAGCTAAACACTTGTTAGCCTCTCTAACGTTACTCCCCTGGCAGGCTAATAACTGTAACGTAAAAGTCAGCTCTTTGATTGTTAATGTTAGTCAACAGCATGTGCTGTCTGTGGAAACTTTCTGGTTCTTTATTGTGAATATGAGATGGTATGTGTAACCAAGAGCTAACGTTTACCACTATGAGTAGTTTGTCAGGTTAGCTTGTTCGCTAGCCAATAATGTCGACAGGTAACGTTGATGGGTTGTAACGGTTGTTAACGGATGCTCACATTGTTAGGTAGACACGCCAAAACGCAAAACTCTTACCCTCGACTTGCTTAACATAGTGGTAATTAAAACATGTTGTTAACAATTATCGTTAAACAGTGACAACCTCCAGCCAACGATGACCATAATAGGGCAAATTAACACCAACCTTAACAGAGGTCGCACTCTAATATACATAGCGTTAACGTTTGTAAGTATAGTTTACCCCCGATTGTCATATAGCCTTTGCTTACCGTATCATTAGTTTGGTGCTATAGCTAACTTAACGTCACCTTTTTTGTATTTCAGAAAGTTTGAACACAGCCAGCCCTATGTGAGCTTTCTGTAAATTAACACTGTTTGAAGATGTTTCCGCATATGAACACATGTAGACACCGCTGACAGACATTGCAAGACAAACGTAACTTGTAGCAGACAATGTGCTATTAGAGTGATCAAGATCTAGGTCATCTAAAATCCAATAACATATTTGAGGGTATTAACTGAGTGTATTTTGAATTAAATTCAAATGTAAAATATGTGTTGCTCAAAGCCTTTGAGTCTATGTGAGTCATTGAGATTGAAATCAGTCTAAACCAGTGGGTATACAAAGCAGAGCTGGGTGAGCTATATTTCTAGCGACAAACACTTGACGTTATAACTGACAACTGCCTGCACTGGCTCTGAAGCATCAGTCTGAGTCAAATAAGAAGCAGCAATCTGTGTTAAACGAGCCACTAAACTTTTTCTGATCTGATAATCTTTCACCCACCTCTGCTTTAGTTCTCCTACAACCATCTCAAGACTGCTGTTGAATATTAATCACCATTATCAATATCAGTTTAACTTCTGTCAAATCCCCTGTTTCCTCAACACATCTCATGTGGCCTTTACTCCAGGCACCTATTAAATGCTTTGTGAGAGGAAATCTGATTTTGTTTGGCATAAATTCCATCCTAATGCTGGCCGGGATAATAGTGTGGCTTGCAGTAGAGGACGCTCAACTAAAATATCAAGTGTGTTGGTTGGCAATAGGGACCCCTCAGATGAAGTCAAGAACCTTTCTGGGGAAATGGGGAATGAAAACAGTCTCACAGTTTAGGGTGAGTGACTAGGCTCCATAATGATCTACCAGTGTGGAGTGTGTAGCTTGTGAAAACTCGCCTGGGAATGCTAAATCGGCTCTTCTGTTGTCTAATAGGTGGTCGGCCTCAGGGTCGGGTTCACAAGAGTTTGAAGTTGGTTTCTTTTTTTTGGAGCCTTGCCTTCTCCTATGCATTGATATCATTGACACTGACACTTTTGCTGTGGCAGGGAGACATAACGCCTCAGATCACCAGTGCCTGTTAAGTCATTCCTGCTCTCCCACAGCTACATCTCACAGTCTCCTCTCTGCCCCCCGGGAAACTCTGGACTTACAGAGTTCCCTGTGTGATGCTGTTGTTATGTAAAGGAGATTGGCAGACATAGGGGGGCCGCTACTACATGGCTTGATTGGTAAAAAAAAAAAGAAAAGAAACCCTGCTCTAACACAGAAATGCATTACTTTGCATAATTTCTATAGCTGTGGCACTATAAAAATGTGAAAGAATGTTTAAATACCAGAGGCTAATAAGGGTGCAGGGCTGTGCAGGAAGTTGTCTAGTGCTTAATGAGTTGCTAGTTCAAATCCCATCAGAGTTTGCCCCATTTCAAAGGGCCCTTGAGCAAGTGTTCCTTTACAAAGCACATCTGCTTTAGAACATTTCTTTGAACTACACAAGCTGAACTATAAGATAAATAAACCATTATTTATTTTGTCAATGAACAGGGTTTAAAATATGTTGATGGGATTAAGTCTAAAACAATAAATACACAAACATATGTGGCCTTTTAAGTCTTTATATTTATTGAATTCCATCTGATTTACAGTCAGGGTGATGAACTGACACCACCCACCTGCCAAATGCTGCTAAATCGTTGATGCTAGCTGGAGATTCTGCCCACTCTAACAGTTGGCTTGGGCAGTATTATCAGTCGCATATTTAGTAGAATCATATTTAGATATATATTATTTAGTATTTAATATGTATTCCCTTTTTAATACAATTTAGGAGTCATCAGAAAATAAATAGTTAAAGTATACTGGTTCTGATCATTTAGAGCAACATGCATGATACAATGCATAGTATATGGTATATATCAATACATTTATTTAAGTAAATGATCAACTTTGTGATTATATTCTCCTGATGTCCTACAGTTAGGTCTAGTTTGGAAGGTAACTAGACATTAGTACCAGTTCTTTCTGAGCTGCAGTGTGAAATGAGGCCATAGATAGAAGGAAGGCAGATGATAGTGAATTCCAGTTCCAACAGTGAATCAAGCTTTTTCTGTGTTGATACAAAAATAGTCTCTCTTTGAGTGACGAGGAGGTGGAGGAAAAAGGGTTTTCTGGGAGGATCCTGTGTGCAGCAAAGCACCAAATCCACAGAGAAGAACAAGACCTCACCGTGCTGTGCTGTACCATGCTGCCACTATCGGCTCTTGAGTTTAAAGCAAATCAACTCTCATAAGTCTGTATGCATACAGAGCATACATGCTTTCAAATCTGTACTTACTCCTACCCGGTACATTGATTTTTTTATTTGCAGTATTTGAACAATTTCCTGCTTTTGTGCATGTTTTTTAATTTCATTTTTTAAACCCCCTTACATGCAAATGATTGTGGATTTTTTTCATAAGCCCCATGTCAGTGCAGGTCAGCATTTATTTTGGATCGAACAATGACCCGCCAATGTCATCCCCTGTCCAGTATGCTAAATCTTTGGCAGATCTACTCAGGCACCAAACACACTGCATACTAAGGGGCTCTCTTGAAGTGGTCTTTTTTTTTTATTAAACAAAAAAAACTAAAGATTAGCAAGCTTTATATATCCACCATTGTTCAGAACAGCAGTGCTCACATTGACGTGACAACAGCCCAAACATGTTTTCCTCCTTATCTGCTTTGATTGTGTTCTATGGCGATATCATATTGCTTTCTCAGCTCATTCTACAGTACCCAGAGGATATCCTGAACCAGCTTTACAAATACTTACCAACCAGCATTCATTTAGTCGACCACCTGTCCATGTTTAAACAATTCAGCTTCCCTTCATAGATTTATAGGAATAACATGGACCTAGATGATGTAACACTCGGTTGTTGCCATTGGTTACAATCATTAGAGTACGGCTTATTGCATGCCTGTTAGAAATGTTTGTTTTTCAACTCTTAGTTAGTGGAGACAACCACCATCTGCAGGAGTCAACTTAACTAAAGCCAAGATAGGCTGTTGAAAATACAAAATAATTGTGTGTATTCTTTACATTTTTTACAAAGGATAAGAAATAAAGAACTTAAACGATTCCATAATAACGTTGGAAGCGTGGATGGTACATGAGCCCACTTATTCCATTTGTTTATTTTTCTTGCAGCTCCAATTCATTTCCTTAAACATTGCAGGGCACAGTGAGACTGCCACTTTTGTTACCCCTTCAATCCCCCACTATCATTTAGTGAACGGTGATGTATGGGCCTCACACTCAGTCATATATAATTCATCGATGCTTCCATGACACCCAATCTCTCGTTCACTGTCTTGTAGCCTCATCCTGACTGTGTGATGGACAGATTGACTGACAGGCAGTGAATCTCTCACTTTCCATAATGTGGACAGAAAAGTACCACTTAGACTACTCAGACATTTTGTCCTCCTCCTGGTGCAGGTCAGCGGAGGTCAACTGTGGGCACAGAACATGAATACAGTATCGATTTGAAACTGATGAAGTCAGAATCAACAGGTGTCTGAACACCTCTGGCCTACAATGATAAAGATCAGTAACTACTTTAGGACAGGGCAGTAAAAGTCAGTAAAGATACTTTATCATCTCCTGTGTTCGTAGTGCAGAGGTGGGTAATATATTTAGTGTAATAGCATAAATGTTGATCTTTGACATAAGTTGTTGTCGCTGCAGTTGTTTTGTTCTTTTGGCTCAGTTTAGATTTACTTCACCAAACACATTTTAGTTAGTCATTTTGTAGAAAACGTTGCATTTCTTCCTCCCATCATGACATTACCATCACCGCTGATGTGCCCAGAGAATTCAATGTGAAGTCCCTCCTCATTACTTTGCTTCTTCGCTGATGAACTTTCTAAATTCTGGACAGATGACAGAGGCTTAAAAATACAGTTTAAGTCCTAAATCTATTACATTACTAGCTACGGCTGCCTGAGGACACAGCCAAAGAAGCAGTGATAACAAAACATCTACATTTTAGATCAATAAACGTCACAGTTTGTAAATTTTTTTTACTTTCTTTAATAAAACATTCAATAATTGGCACTGAGTTTATTTTTAAAATATTTATTTTGGATTTGATCCAATCCCTGTCATTCAACCAAAGTTAATTAACACTTTTAAATGTACATTTATTAATAATAATTTGATGCTTGTTTGGCTGGGGAAAGGACATCGGTAAAATTGATGAGCAATCCCCTCGTAATTTCCCCCACGACTACTTTTGGCTTGATACAGTATGTGGAAGCAGTATACTCTGTGAATTTGGGCCAGCCACTGTCTCCACTGTAAAACGAGGGCGTGCTGCTGTTACTATTGGTGTTCAGGCAGTGGTGTAGAGCCCAGGGCTGGACCTTTCCTCACTACTCTCTGACTATGCTACCTGATAGCACAGCTCAGCTCTCAATGATGACTCACTCTATTTAATGAGTTTCCTGAAGCGTTATTTCACCAGCTTTTGACCACCCTCGAGCGATAGTCATCATCACAGCTCTATATTTAGTGTGTGTTTTTTTCCCCTCTTACAGTGGCAGGTGCATCATCTTTGCATTACCGTTTTTGTGATTCTCTGAGTGATGGAGTGGATTTAAGGGCAATAGTGGTCTGGTGGAACTAGAACATGATTGGCTGCTTCTGGAATGGGTTGTGTAACCACACAATCTATGGCACTACAGATTTATCGTAACACACACACTCCCAGATGTTATTCAGAGCCCTTTGCTGAGGGAATTTCTCAACGAGTCAGTATGTTGGTCAAGGACATTTTTACCAGGATGAACAACATTGGCCTATTTGTGGTTTGTCAAAACGCAAAGGCACTTTGCTGGTCATAAGCAGGTCAGCAGCTCATTATACTTCCAGCTCGTGTCAACTAATGTGCGTATGTGAATCTTGGCCCAAACTCTTTTAAACTCAACTGAATTATTTGGTAGCCAAACCCATTCCTCTTTCTCAGATGTCTGAACTGCGGTTGCAAATTTCCTGGAATATTCGAGGTGGAAACTTTTCATGGGAATTAGTGGGAATTTCTACAAATGAATGAGAGTAAAATGGATATATAGGGTTTATTGTCTCAGGCTGTATTTTCCATGTCAGTTGCAGATACAAACAAACCGTTTACCATATCTTAAGCAGACATAATTGTAAACTTTTCTAATAGAAATGAAAAAAATCAATAAACTGGCAACTGAGTGTAAATCTGTAAATTTCATCCACTTACTTTGCTCTTAAGGCACACGCAAGCTTGTTGAAGAAAGCTAAATACCAAAACAAACTGTGAATGCGTGCACACACAGGTTAGTTTGCTGCAAGTTTTTCTTTACCTGTATAAGAAGTTATTGTCAGTGGATTTCTGTAACTATATGGGTTTGCCACATAGGACATTAACAGGAAAGAATATGAACATTGATTCCTTATACTTTCTCTGCTTGACAGATTATGTTGGGACCTTAGGAGAACTCCCCCTCTTTAGTGCTTTGGGACAGAGTGAATGATATGGTGTAGCCTATTTAAAAAGGCTCAGGTCTGTTTTTGAGTAAAAGACAGAGGGGAGCTCTTCAGGCTTGTTGCAGCAGGCAGTGGATTTAGCATCTCTCTCCCGTTGCCCACACCCTGCCTGTCTCCCATGATACCAAACCTTTTGTTCCTTGTACAAGGTCAGGACTGATGTACGGTATCTTAGCAGGAGAGGGTGAGCAGAGGTGGTTTAATCCAAGCTAAATAACTCCCAAGAGCCCCTGGATTTAAAGCTTTAGGTTTCTTATTAGTTTGTTTGGAAAGAAGTAGAAGAAAGAAGTAAACATTGTGCCAATGAGACAATGAAAACGACAAAAGCTTACAGTAAACTGAAAAGAGGAAGTGGTGCTGTAGAAACTAAATGACATCAAAGCTTAAAATTAGGAAAAATGCAATACAACAAAACATTTGCAGCGGAATAATGCATGTTTGTTAAAATAAATAGTTTCTACTTCCTCTCTCCTGAACTATCATGGCAGGTGTTCTGTCTTTATCCTCTCGAGCAAAATTCTCATTCGGTACTGATTTAGTCTTTGTTCCTGTTCATTTCCTGCAAGGATTTGAAAGGGCTGCAAGGATTAGAGCAATTTTGACCAAAAAGCCCTGACTGAGCATGCAGAGGTGACAGCCTTATTCTCCAGATGAGAACTGAACTATTTTAGGGATTAGGAACAGTTGTGTTCAAAGAGGTGAGACAAAATCAACTCTAGAAAAAGCAATTGTATCAAATAAGACTTTTGTTTGACCTTTGAACTTGGCTACTCACAGCTGATCAGCCGTAGCGCTCACTCGGACACTTTTCCACATCCGTGATGGATTACGTTTACAAAAAAAGCAAATAACATGTCACCTCCTGAAAGTCGTCAGAAACCAAATTACCGCCGAGGACATTTCCGCACTTCTGTCTGTGTTCCCAAAATATGCAGTCGTTCAGTCCTGGAGGAATCTGTGGTTGGGTTCTATGCATGGGTCGATAATAATCGCAATATTATCCCGATAATCCTCAAACTATGCTTAAAACTCTTAAAATGACCCAAAAACATACTGGAATCACTTTACCTGACAATTAAAATATATATATATATTTTTATTGCATCACAGATAGGACGCATCCTTTTCAGTGAAAAACAAACTATTGTAAATAAGATAATCATAAGGTCCATCTGCATAAATTAAGTATAAATTAAAACAAATGGCAACTTTGTGTGAATCTGTTCTTACATAATAACTCCTATATTATTTATGTCAGCCTATAGCTTTCACTTCTTTACCATGATCACAAGCTACACAGCTTTTTCAAGTCACTCATGTGAGGATATCCACGATTATCCTGATAATGGAAATTCACCACAATCCGTGAGTGTTCTTTTTTGCAATAAAATGCTTTCTCTTCCCATTCCTAGTGGGTAGCTGCTGCACAGCGGTCCAAATCAAGTGTCTGTCCATTTAGCCCTCATTTTCTTCTCACTGTATATTCTTTGATCCTTTTTACAGGAAGAAATCCCAGAAGTGGGATGAGATGAACATCCTGGCCACGTATCATCCGGCTGACAAAGACTATGGCCTGATGAAGATCGATGAACCCAGCACACCTTACAACAGGTCAGAGCCTAATGACAAAATGTCCCTTTATCTGTTTCTATTAATAACATTTGATTCAGTTGACCCCTAATCAGCTCTGAAGACATTTTAAATGTTATATGATAAATTAAACAAGAGGCTTGTAAAACTGTATACCCTCATCTACACCAGAATTATTTCCATCAAGAATACATGTAACACCACGTCATGTACTCTTAAAATGATCACGTAGCCAGTTTAGGAGAGTTGAGTTGGTGTGTGTCTCAGCCAGCAGGTTTGTAATCCAATATGCCAGGGTGCTGCAGGGAAGGTCACCCTTGTCACGGACCTTTCATCTTTCTCTCCTCATGGTCCTCTTTCCTGTCTACGTTTACCTCTGTGCTCTCCTTCCTCTCTACCCTTCATCTCCTCTATCCACTTGTCTGTTTGGTTATCTGCTTCTGTTTGTGTCTGTAATTTCCTTTCCTTCCTAATCCTCCCTCCCTCCCTCGGCTCATCTTCGGCTTATCTTTATTCAGTTAATTTCTCTCTTTCAGGATGGTGGGGGAAGACGATGATGAAGGGGCGCTGAGTGACTCGGACGGCCACAGTGGACTCGCAGCTGATGACCTGGCATCAAAGTAAGAAATGTGAATGGAGGGGGACGAGTACAAACCAAGTACAGAGGTAGAAAGGGGAGAAAGCAAGCAATGAAAGAAAAGATGATTAGGTTGGCTGCTTTAACAGCTCTGCTACTTTTTTACATTTTTAAATTTAGCTGTAGTTGCTGATGCAGTGCGTAGCATTTTAAGTGAAGTACAAATGTAACCTTGAAAAGGAAGAAAACCTAATTAGTGCTCTCTGGTGTAGCCCAGATAGGCCTCACCTTAACACACTAACACAATGTCCTTGTCCTCCAACAAGAAAGTGTTGTAACAATAAGTGATAAGTGTTTTTAATGTACAGCCTCTGCTGTCCTCAAGATACTCAGTGACCACCTTACTGCAGTTTTACACAAAGAAACATTTTGGACAACACATTAAACGACTGCAGTGCCAAAGAAGTTGCAACACTATTGATGTAGAAACATCGTATATCCCTGGAAACGCGTATATCAATTTACCCCTAGACTTAAGGGGACAGTAGAGGCACACATTTGGTTTGGTTTAGTATGTTGTTTCAAGTTATTCTTCACACACACACACACACACACACACACACACACACACACACACACATGCACACTTATATGACCCTTTTCCAGTGCATGTTACAGCTCGACTCTACTCGCTCTTTTTTGGTTTTCCACTGGGGATAGTATCTGATAGTATTTTTTTTTTTTTATAGTACCACCTCAGCCTAAGAGCCAGGTCGTAACAAATTGGTAGTTGTAACCTCCCAGTTAATGGTGGTGCAATACAACAGCTGCTCAGCTGCAGCCTCCAGGACAGAGTTGTCCTGGCAGTTGACACACACACACACACACACACACACACACACACACACACACACACAACACACACGGTAGGCAGGACACTCACTCCCAGACTGCACTGCTGCCTGGCTGGGTTTACTAAATGCATCTTGACAAACTTCTTCCTTTTTTCCACTGAATGAGAATCAAGTCGAGAGAACCTTGGTAAAGGTCATCAGCAGTAGACCCCAGACTACAGTATGTTGTGCATAACATACACACATGCGTAACGTGAATTATAAACCAAACGTACACGGTCCATGTGGAGGTTAGCGGTACTCTGTGTGTTGGTCGAAGTTTTTTAATGTTTTCATGGAAATGCTTCCTGCATGTTTACTCTCAGCAAAACACTCGCTGATTAGCAAACAATGGGTTTAAGGGTTTTTCCCATCAGCCTCTAATTTCAGGGGATAAAGGTTGTGCAATGTGAGGAATGGGTCTGAATCTGACTGGCTGTGTTAATACTTCAGACGTGTTGCTCAACAGCTCTAGAAAAAAAACAATCGATTTTGTGTAATACAGTTTGCCTTAAATGAAAAGCCGCTGTGCTTCCAGGGGAGAGATGTTAGTCAAAAGCTGACCGAGACATATTATAAAACTTTTTTAAATATGTGTATTTTAATTATTCACACTTTGCTCTTAGATGCTCTGTATATAGAGCATCTTGAAAAGAACAAATCTTGATAAAGATTATAATTTGGTATGCAATTCACTGAAACAGGAAATTAAGAACTAAAGCTTGAGTGCATATTGAAGAACAGCGGTTTCATGAATAATATAATATTGATTATTAATACAGTGAGCAGCAGAGTGAATAACGTCTTTATTGTCTCCGGGTGGCAACGTCACCCTGAAATGTCTTCCTGTGTTAAGCACTCGGAGCTGTCTTCTGGTTGGTAACGGCAGCTTGAGAAGTGTATGTGCTGTGGGCCATCACGCTTACGTGCATCGATGCAGGGATGGGATGAGTAAGTAAGAGTGTGTGTGCAGAGAAGGATAGTCATTAGCTCCAGGCTCGCAAGTCAATTAGCCGCTTTTGTATACTTCCACACGGAGTGCCTTCCATTGTTTTACACTAAACCCTCCAGATAGTACAACAGCTGCTCTTTTCCTCCGTCTTCTTGTTGTTTAATCTCTCCCAACATCCGTCCTCAGTCTCTTCTCTCATCCATCATTTATCCAACTATGCTTTTTCTGAGATTTACTTTCCTCATCTCCAATTCACTGCATCACTTACACCTTCTCTCTTCCTTCCTGTCCCCGGATATCTGAAACCATTATTGGTTCATTTTGAAACTGTAAGGAAATTGACTCGTCTTCTTTCTGGGTGAATCGGGCCACTTTGTTGGGAGAGCCGTAGTACAGTAAATGGGAGCTTCCCCGGGGCAGTTTGCACCGATTCACTACCATCCACTGAGCCGTAAACCATTATTAATGTGGTTCCTCTGCTGTTAAAGCTCTTTGAGTGTGAGGGATGGGGATAGTAACTTGTTATTTTTGTCTCATGCTTGAGTACTCGCACACGCTCGCTCACATCTCTTCCCTCTCACTGTGCCTACTCTCTCCTCCCCCTCGCCAAATATCTCTCCATCTGTCTTTCTCTCGTGTCGGTTTCCCTCCATAAAAGGCCTTTTCGCAAGTTTTTTTAAAAATCTCTCCACAATGACTTTAGGAGGATCTCATTTGGCCACGTACTCATTTAATATGGTCAAAACGCATCAGAGCAAATTGGGAATGGAAATACTGTAAACAAATAGATTTTTCTTATTCACTTATCTCTGGTCCCTTCCTGTCTGTTTTTTTTATCTTCTTTCAAGGCTGGTGGCAGCAGAAGGCTCAGAGCCTCGCTTTATGAAGGAAGAAGAAGAAGAAGAAGAAGAAGAGAGCAGCGAGGAGGAGCAAGAGGAGCTGACTCCTGAAGAACATGGTAAACAGAGAATCTCCATGTTTCCTTTTGTGTTGATCACAGTCCACACGTACTAGTGCCTTCACGTATCCAGTCTCAGTGTAAGATTATCATGACATCCCTCAGTTCACCTGGTTTGTTTTTACCCTCCACCTGAATACAAAGTGTCCTCTGCAGCTGTGAGGGTGACTCGATGCAGAGTGACAGTCCACGGTTAAGTGCTGGTGGAGACGGATCAGTTTTTGGAAAGGGCTCAAATGTTCTGTGTGCTCTTTCAAAAAACACACATGCGCTGTGCCAGTTTGCTTTTGACCGTTCTCTGACCTTCTATGTGCGAACACACCTCTGTCAGATGCAGAGATTTCAGTTGAGCTGCATAGCACACACACACACACACACACACACACACACACACACACACACACACACACACACACACACACACACACACACTATCGAATTTGAACAGGTTTCCATGCTTGCTTGTCTTTTTTATTCACATTTATATCTGACCTATGCATGTGAAAGACAGAAAACAGTCTGGAAACTGCAAACTGATCGATACAATCCAACTGCAGAGCTGTAGCCTCAGCAGTTTCTGCCACACAGTTGTAGACATGCCAAGTTGTGCCACCTATAGGAAAGTTTTAACATGACTTTTGGAGCTGCAGGTGAACACGCGCTGAATCAAGTTTGGATTTATTTTGTACAAACGTTTTACATTAAATATTTTCTCATGTTTACTTGTTTTGTGAGGTCAACACAAAATCCAAGATGTACTCTGTAAGCAGAAAATAAAGCTGGTCTAGTATACTTTATTATTTATATATATTTTTTTAGAAATGGCATTTGTTAAAGGTTTCCTGTTGAGTTTAAACCTCACGCTATGAGCCCTTTTAAACATCTAGAAACTGAATAATATGTATTAAAAAAAAAAGGTTTTTGTTTGAAGTAAAGTGTCTTTCTGAAGAGGTAATATCCAATGTAATTTATCACTGTGTTAACGGCAACAAATGAGAATAGTAAATGCTTTTAATTGCTTTTGGAGCTGCTAATTTGTGTTGCCCGGCTGTGCCAGGAGGAAATTAACCGCTCAAATCTAAATTTAAGAGAAAGACATTTTATTTATTTTTATTGCTGCATCGCCTTTCTAAGCCTCTCATAAAATCTGCGTAACACCCTCCTTTTACCTTATTTCAGTGCAATAACCATCCATCTAAGCTTGCAGCAAACACTTAAAAGTTATAGTTTAATAAAATAATCCTCCTCCGTTGCCTCACATTACTATTTAGAGTTGTAACCTTTTTAAAGTAAGTTTGTCAGAAACAATAGAAACGCAGGAGAAGCTTTTTACTGAGCAACTTCCAATATGTGACAGTGTGAAAAAGTGCATCAATCTTTCTCTTGATAATGATGAAAGCTTTGAGCTATTGTTTTTTTAATGTTTAATATTAGTATAATCAACCACCTTAAATTCTGCACGCACCCTGTTGCTTTTTTGCAAATTAAAGCAATTTGTTCTCCCCTGCAGCCAAAAAGACACATTTTCAGATGATGAGGAAGATGCACTACAATGAAGGCATGAACATCAAGCTGGCCCGCCAGCTCATTGCCAAGGAGCTAGAAGAGGACGAGGATTTAGACGAAGAGATGAGGGATGACACAGAAGAGGCGAGGGAGGACGCAGAGGAGACAGAGGAGACAGGAGGAGACGGAGGAGATCAGTGTTGACCCGCCACAGGAAGGTAAGGAGAGGTATTATAGCTGAAGTGAAGAGGTTCAGGAATAAGGGTTTTGCGCAATGATGCACGCTGTCGGTGTCGATTAAACAGCTGGCTGCTGTTTGTTTGTGCCGCCCTGTGGTTCCCTTACTTGCAAAGCTGCGTCAGTAGGAGGTTGTAGTGATTTAAAAGGAAGCGTTATTATAACCCATTGTGTACATGATCACAATGGGTTATGAAAAAGGATTTTTGTTTACTAATATTACTAATATTTCTTTACAAAAAAGAGGTTCAGACCAACTTGTGCTGTAATTAGTTCTTTCTCAAACTTAAAATATACAGTAACTGAGTTTGGTTTAAAAAAGAAAAGAAAATACAAAAGAAGAAAAGGTATGTATGAACCCTAGAGGAAGCATCAAAAGTAGAAAAACAGCAGAAACTTTCTAATATTGCAGACTAATTGTACTGAAAATATAAAAATAGATAGATTTTGAGCTGTAACCCATTTTTAGTAATCAGGACTTTCGTTCAATTTCCCCCGGCTACTCTGACGGAGGATCAAAGTACGAAGAGAAGAGAGAGATGAGAAGAAAAGGGGAAATATTACATTTCTTTTCTCTCTCGCTCAGTCTGTTTCTGTTCTCACGTCTGCCTGTGTGTCTCTGTTTGTCCTCCAGCTGATTCTCTGGATTCCTAGACGAAGCTTCTCTCCCACCTTCAGCCCTGTGTGTCGGCTCAACATCCAGACAGACAATGCCGCTGCGCTCTGTTTTTAACGCTGGGCCGTACAGCAGACACCGCTTCACCACTCGTATAACAAACCTCAACAGCCAATAACCTCCCGGTCACCTGTCTGTCTCTACTTTTCATTAGAACTGTGCAATATAACCTTCAAACACTCTGGGTTTTAACTCCCAGAAGCAGTACAACACACGAGAGAAGACTGTTGCTCCCTCCTCCTCCTCCCCTCTCCTGTTGCCAAGAATTTCCCCCTCCTACCTCCTCTAGACCGTCGTCGCACTGAAGAATATGTGATTCTGACCTTGAAACGAGCATCAAGGCCTTGTAAAAAAAAAGAAAACATTAAAAAAACACACAAAAAACAAACAGCTGCTGGATACCACGACTCCCGTCTGGCGGCTCCACAGTCCTTCTGCAGGCCACAAAGCCAGTACGTCAGCCCTGGAGGAAGCCAGGGGAAACCCCACGGCCTCACTAAAGATATCTGAGACATGACGACGACACTTATACTGGGTGAACTTCAGACCGCTTTTTATTTTTCTTGTGACCCAACACCCTGTTGCATTTCCCTTCCTCCCTCAGTACATTTTGTGATAAAGGTTGGACACCATGATGACCAGTGAGGTTGTTTTTGTCCTCTTGGCTTACCTGGTAATTCATTCAAGCTTTTCATATTGGAATAATAGTGTTATGATCATTTAGGAGCTATTTATTAGTCTCTAATAGCACAACAAGATCGAAATTTCATTGTAAAGAAAAAAACATCGTTCAACCGACCAATACAACCATAGTATTAATTGACACGTGTATACTGTGGTGTCTCACTTTGATGCTTGCAGTCAAACCGTATGACTTTGTGCTTAAGATTATTAGTATTGAATTGGCACGATTCTGATTTTGCCCCCAAACTTCTTATTTACGTCTCTTTTTAAAAGCAAGAACACCACACCAAACCTCATTTAAAATTATAGCAATTAAAAAAGCAAACCTATATACCTACATACCTCATAGAAACAGACTCTAGGCCTTTTTTTTTTCTCCTTCAAAATTGAATCCACTGATACATTTGCCATATAGGTCATCCATCAAGAGACACTTTTCAGTAAAACATTTTTTTATTTAAATTGATTTGCGGTAGAAGATTGCAGGACATGCTGGTAATAAATGTCTCTGAATGTTCAGTCAGGCCCCTGTGTTTTTCCTGGCCATAGCAGTAAGGTAATGAAATTGTCCCTTTTAGAATTTTTTTAATCTAAGATAGTAGGGGGTGACGGGGGACGGTGTTGAAGTCCCACATCTGAGGTACAGCATGTGCTACTGATAAACAGGACAGTGTCCCGTCTTTAACAATGTCCAGCTTTAAGCACCAGGCTCTTATGTAGATCTGACAAAGAAGAAACCAGCTCTGGCTCAAAAAGGAATTGTAGACTTGTCATCGCACGGGAGCTACACCGGGCCAAATGCGTGAGTAAATTATTTTGAGGAAGTCATCTGATTTGTGTTTTTCATTTCTCACCCGACTTCATCACACTTTTTATTTAATGTTGTCTGATCTACTTGAGTGTCTTGTACGACGCAGCTTGGGAATGTCAACGAACGAGTTGTTATAGATGCTACTGACTTTAATTAAAGCAGATGTTGGCGGTGGAGCTAACCACTAAGGCTTTTTGGAGGTGTTTTCAAGGATTTTTGTGATTTCTGGGGTTCCTACAAGTGTCGAAAGTCTTTAAAAAAAAAAAAAAAAAAAAAAGGTGTTGGATTAGACAAAAGTATTGAAGAACAAAAAAGATCCTGTTGCACTTCTAAAGCTTTTCACTTGTCAGTGTCTGAGGAATTAGACTCTACACCGTGTGACGCCTTGAGAGAAAAGTATGTGGGAACCCCGAGTAGGTTTTGTGTTGTGATCTCTTACTTTTCTTCTAGCCCTTTAATTCCTCACTGTGATTGAAAGTGTTGCGCTCTGTATTATGGAAATACAAAAGATCATAAAGTAACAGTGTGACTTCTGCAAACGTTCCTTTGCAGTTTATTTTGGTCTTGTAGTTTTAGTATTTGGTGGCGTTCTCTCCATGACGGAGATTAAAGGAACTTCCACCAACTTAACAAAGCTCACATCTGAGCAGTTGATTATCACATGACTATTGCAGATAAAACAGGAATATGTCTAGAAATACAGTTTTTCATAACACTGTTATCTTCTATTGTGTTCACTGTATTCGTGAACAGATAGAAAAGACGATCGCTTTATGTTCTCACTTACGACAAAAGGACAAAATCGTCCAAAACATGACTGACATGATCACCCTGTAGGTGGTTATTACCTGTCAAATGTGCCTCTTATGTATTTATGTACATGTGTTTAAAATGTACAGGCTATGCCCCGTGTTACTGTCTTTCTTTCGTCTCACGTGTCCACTGTCTGGCTTTTTGTTATCGCACCACTTCTGCCCTGTTTGGTTTGTTTTCTAAGAATGACAGACTGTTGAGCACTGCTTCTGTCTCAAAAATGACGTGGATGTTAAATCCATGTGTTTTTGTATTTCCAGTTTGCATGTCCTTAATCATCAGATTGCGTGTATTCTGTTCTGTTTTTGTCTATCATTAAACAAATGTTAGGAACTATAATCTGTTGTGGCTTATGTTTGAAGAGTCGGATACCTAAAAGCTGAATGATGCAGAAAATCAGTCTCTGATACGGACAGATTAAAGCCTCTAGAGGACCGCTGTTTACTGTTTTTCTCCTCGCACAAACAACAAACTTTATTTTTATTTTTACGGCTTTGATTCGTCTTCTTTTCTCTTGTCATACATTGACAAAACTCTCAAACTACCGTAATTAAACTTGACCTCCAGTCTGTGATCATTATGGGTCAAAAAATCTAAACATGTATTTTTAAAATGTCTTATGACAAAATGGAAATATGCTCCACTACAAAGCATAATTTAGTTTAAATAAAACTCGTATGTGTTTTTGCAATCTTCAGCATTTACTTAGCATGATAAAAAACAAACAATGCGATACATAGATCTGTATAATTTAAGTTTCTTATGTTTGGATGCACACGTTTTGAGGTAATCTTTGCAATGACAGTGCCTCTCTCTAACCACCAGATGGCGCTGTTACACAGCATATCTGCCCTTCGCGTTGGATTGCTAGTCATTTTTTACAGGAAAAACGGGACCGTGTTGGTACAAGGATTATCCTGCACGTTAGGTGTTTAGTGAGTTTTTACAGCTAAGAACGAATTAATCTTCTGCAGTTTTATTCTAAATGTAAAATGTTTTACCTTATTCGTCTTGTTAACATTTTAGTACTTGTATAATTTGTAGGTTTTACATGATACAGATTAGTGATTGTGTAATGAAACCTACAGTATGAACCACGGTGGAGTAAGAAATAAGGAGGCTGTCCCAAAGCGTCTGTCAACTGACAAGAAGATCGTGTATGAAATACAGAGGCGTCACTCTTACTTAGTTTTCAAAGCATGAACGTATAATAAATGCTCATAATTTAACGGAAATTTGTCCTGCAAAAGAGATTAAGGACGCTAAAACACCGAACACAATTGAACATTAAGCATTTAACATTAAACATGATAAAGTACAGAAATTATGTGCTAAAATAAAATGTCAGTGACAACAGATTCTATGTTATTTTGTTGGCCTAAAAGGAGGTAACATTTAAATATAGTAAGTCTGAAACTATCTTCTAAAATCCCCACCATTTATCTGTACGTTTTTATCTATAGGATGTAAACTCTGCCAGATGTTTATTAAAGGTTAAAATCAATAACTTAGTCACATTGCTAGCAAGTAATTTTGATACTTATTAATTGGAAGTCCAAAGATCCTCCCTCTCATTCTCTTTGGATTACAGACATTTGTTTATTTCTTTAAATTGAAAAAAATAGACTCAAGTTAAAGGCCTCTTCTTCTTGTGATGAACTTTTATTGAATTTGTCACATGAAAATTGTTGTACAAGAGGTACCATGAACAAGGATTCTTTCATACACAAACATTTGCATTTAACATATAGAGGCTACATATCACAATTGCCTTGCAAACAAACAAACTCAAATAAATAGAGACACTAGATAATACAATATCGGAAAAAGACATGTTTTTAAAAAATGCAAGCATAAACTTTACACATTATGTTACTAATTACTAGTTCAAAAATAAGCGGTACTCATTATAATAATAATGAGAATGATAATATTAGTGCAAAAATAAGATTTACATATTATGATAATACTGGTGTTTCTATCAACATTATTTAGCATTATTATTAGTATATTGATCATGAATACCACTCAGTCTCTCTGTTAATGTTTTCTGTAAAACCCAACAAACATGCGCGTTGGGTAGTGATCCATCTGTTCCCAGTATAAACGATCTCCGTGTGAGTAGTATCTATCTGCGTTGAAGAAAAGCTCCTCTCCCACACTGGCTGCTATGACCTAGCTACCGGACGACACTTTCTGCTCTCAGGACTGACCGCTACGTCTCAAATAGTTTTGTTGTTGCGTTTTTTGGCAACCATACATTCAACATACAGTCGTTTATGGTTGCATTGCCGCGACTTTTTAATCGCAACTGCTGGCCTCTGGGGCTAGCAGAGCAGTGACAGAGTGGAGCCAGCTGGTCGGTCAGAGGTACAGTAACGTTAGCAAACAAGCTAATTAGCCTGGATTACTGTCTTTAATCACAGAGAGTCTGCGGTTTTACTCACTACGGCAACAA
Source organism: Cottoperca gobio (assembly GCF_900634415.1). Taxonomy (NCBI): domain Eukaryota; kingdom Metazoa; phylum Chordata; class Actinopteri; order Perciformes; family Bovichtidae; genus Cottoperca; species Cottoperca gobio. Next base: position 18,492,400 of record NC_041358.1, read on the forward strand.
TGAAGATAACTGTGGATTTCGAGGAATGCTTGAAGGACTCCCCACGGTTCAGGTGAGTGATGACAACAAGGCTTTTGTCCCAGTTGGTGGTTATTTATTGATCACAGGGTGAAAGTATCCAGTTAGCTGCCCGCTAGCCCAAGCTAATCAGCAGCTTGCTGTTTTGTTGCCTGCCACTTTTCTATTTTTGTCTCTAAGAAAGCTGGGGCCAGCCAGGGAGGCTGATGGGGTAGGGGACCACACATAAACTCACTGACCGGTGTGGCAAGCACACACGAGCAGTAGAAAGCTGTTCTGGTGCTTGTTTTCTGTACATAAATTATGTAAAGATAGGAATGTATATTAAAAATGAATGCAGGAAGTCACAGTCTGTGCCAGTAACCTTAATTTGCCATTGTTTGAAGTTGCACGCAGTGTGGGACTGTGCCTGTAAAACACCCAGGCTTTAATTGTTTATTGTGTGCAGTGTATTACACTTTAACATACTTTCTTATTTAACTGGAATGTAATACTCTGGTCAGTTTGTATTGGCAATACAGGACACTAGGATAGCAACTAACAAGTAATGTCATCATAGATTAATCTCTTAATTATTTTCTCGATAATCAATTAATTATTTGGGCCATGGTAAAAAAGATTGCCCATCACAATTTCCCTAAATTGACTTATTCAGAATCTGATAGTCCAACACACCTAAATTAATACATTTAATCCTGTAGAAAAGAAAGAAACTCAGTAAATATTCACATTTTAGAAAGTGAAATCAAGGATTTCTTTATCATACTTTTGTATTTAATTAATTGGAATTAAATACTCTTGTCAGGTTGTATTTGCAGGACAGGACACTAGGGCTGCCACTAAATATTATTTTCATCATTAATCTGTCCGTTATTGTCTCGATTTAATAGATTAATCGTGTGAGCCATAAAATGTCAGAAGGCGTTAAAAGAATCACAATTTCCCAAAGCCCCTGTCGACACGTCCCCAAAACGATTAAGTTTTGATGTCGTAGAAGACAAACAAAACCCCAGCAAATAGTCACATTTAAAAAGATGAAACCAGTGCTTGGGTGATATAGTTGCTGAATAACTCTTCTGTCAATCGAACACTCGATTAATCGTTTCAGCTGTACAGGACTTACACTTGAAGTGGCACATCTTAAAACAGCATCATCCATTTTATGACTTAATATTTGCATTAAGTGAATAATGGCCGCTCTTTTTTTTAGTCCACTCAAAAGCGTAAACTAGCTCTTCAGCAGTTTTGTCAGGTGGTGGGTGTTCATGTGATGTCTTTCTGGCAGAAGTGACACTTCTGACTTCATCACTCACACTTCTTTTTTTCTTCATCAAGCTTAAAAGCTGTGTAAAATGGGATGTTTGCTCTCAACTTCCTCCTCACTCACTTTGCGTTTTCCAGAGATTTGAGAAAGCGCCTCCTTCCTCCCTCCGCTCCCTTTGCTGTTGCTGCAACATCCTCTCTCTCAAAAACGAGGAACAGATGTTAACGTTCAGAGGTTTGAATAAAGGGAAACTTCCCAGTCAGCTGTGCAACTTGAAGTTGGCCTGTCTAACACTTGTTATTACAACACACTTGTTTATTACCAAGATGGCTTGGCTATGAGGGTCTAAGCCATTATTATACTTCTATAAATGTATGTTCAGCCAAGCGATCTGATTGGTATAGCATTTATTTATAGCATTAGCATGGTAGTTAGTATGTATGCCGGTTCTAACTTTTGACTGTCTGTAAACCTTCTTCCCTCCTCTGCATCATCATCATCATCATCATCATCCACACTCACCTTTACTTGGTTCCTGATAACAGAAAGCGCAGAGTCACTGCAGACAGTTTGAAGTAAAGTGTGTCAGTAATGTACTTAAATCAAAAAAGCTTAGAAACTTTTTACCTCAGCCTGACCGCAGGCAGAGGATGTGGTGAACATATATTGTTTGTCATTAGATAAAAAGTTTCAGACAGTCCAGAACTGATACCCTTTTACCACAGACTTCAAATGATACTTCCCTTTTGAAAGTCAATCGTTTGTGTCCAAGGCATGATCTCCGATTGTTAATACATGCAAACATAGTAAGTCAACTATAGCCAACTCCAAAATCTGTATACCTTTTTTTATTATTCATATTAGTATATGGAGTTTGGTGACCCATTCAGCCTGAGCAGGTGGTGTAATTAACTTGAATACATAAAAACTTAAATAAAGAAATAAAAGCTACAAATATTAAAGGCCACAGTCAGATTATTTTAAACAATTTAGAGCTAAAACATTTATTTTATTAATCTTTAGTTGGTTAACATTGACATTAGTTCCAGTTTCTCAATTGTGATAATTAGATTTTCTTTGTCTTGTCTAGTAAACTGAATTCCTTTGGGTTTCAACCTGTTGGTCAGACAAAATGAGCAATTTAAACTCGTCAGGGATTTAGGAGATTGTGATTTCTCACTATTTTCAGACATTTATAGATCAAACGATTATTCAAGACAATAATTGGTAAATGCCCTGTCACACATATCCGTATGACAGAAACGTATGCTGGCATACGAAATATCGGCAATAGGTTGATATAAATTAAGGGTAAGTTGTGATCGTTTGAAGGACGCAGACGTTACGCCGAACACGGCAGACATACGGCCCTGTCACACAGTTCCGTATGGCAGAAACGTATGCCGTGTACATGAAAATTAGCTTAAAATTACGTCCAACTTTTCCACAGCGGTGTTGTAGCTGACATATACATAACAAATTATTATACGTATGTCAAACATTGATAGCGTATCACTTACCTATTTAAAACATATCAGAGCCTCTGGCCAACGGAGCTGGAAAAGTGCCATCTGGTTCACGTCATGCTGGAGAACGGCTAACATGCTGAACGCTAGCTGTACTGTAGAAACACGTTTAATAAGTTACTCCGTCGTCAGGCATAATGTTAACATAGGGTAGGAATAGGTTATCCACTCGTTATCAATACAGTCGGCCGACGTAGCCTATATCTAACATACCTATAACGTAGTCACGTAGGTATTCACGTACTATATTTTCGTAGGTAAATATTCACGTACGTATTCTGTATTCACGTATGTCTAACGTCACGTAACGTCTGCATATCTTATGAAGCACACGTCGTACGTCCGGTAATTTTGAACATACTCAAAACATCAGCGTTCAACAACGCACCCCAGAGTAACACAGTGAGCTCTTAACGAATACTACTTATGCCTTACCTTATATCAACGTACACCAGCGTGTTGCCAATATTTTGTATATCTTATGCATTTGTTAGGTTTTCGTCTGATACATTTTGTATAAGTAAGTGATACTCTATCAATAGGTTAGACATGCGTATCTGTATACGTTCACTTTTCTGATCCAATGAAAAGTTGGACGTATTTGGACTCTGACAAATCTTCGTATGCGCCGTCATACGTTTCTGTCATACGGATATGAGTGACAGGGCCTTTACCGGTTTAGTTGATAATAAAAACTTATTTTTTTCAGCCTTGAATTACAGTAGCTCATCTTTTGTCTCTGCAAATGTAATTGCCTCCTCCTCCAGTTTTCTAACTCGTCAAATGTTTCCTGCACTTTTGGAAGAAGTCCAAACTTTCCCGAAACAGACCAGTCGTTCGGTCGTTTTCTACTTGTACAACTCAAATACACATGTATAAAAAAAGAAAGCATAAATAAACAAACAAATAAGTAATTACTTTAAAAAAATTGACAAACAAAAGTGAACGTTTGTCTCCCCAGGCAGAAAAGTTATGCCAAGTTAGTATGTATGACTTCTGCCTTCAAACGTAGGTTATTTTAGGGAAATATATGGTTCAGCTGTTTTTTGTAAACAATCTGCACTAGTTCTGTACTATTTCTAACTCAGTGTAGGCTACATATTAAGTTGCATGTTAGAGGAACCTGTCATCTGATTCAGACGTGGGCAACTTCTCTGCCTCGCTAGTTTTCAATAACAAACATTGAACTTTTGCACCAGCTGAATATCAAAAATGATGTATGTTTTACCATGTTGGTGTGATAGGAAGTCACTTCCCATAATCCTCTGAAACCAGGAGTCCAGCTAAGCATATTGCTCCATCTCTATCGATGTTTTTAGTGCCCTTTGTCCTTTTACTAGAGTCATCAGTCAAAGTTTCCTGTAAGTCCTCTGTCTGTTCATCCTGACGGGTTGGGACCGATCACAGCAGCACAGTTTTCCACTTGGACCACCATCGTTTTACTCTTATTTTTCCATCCCCCACTTGTTATGTTATGTTGTGTTTGGCCAGAGAAGAGGACACAAGAGAGAGAAAGAGAGAATGGATGAAAACATGGACCAGTGTGTAGCAGCTCTCCCTCGCTCAACATCTGTTTCCATTTTGGTGTTTGCTTTCAACTTTGTGCCAGAGAATATGGAGCCCCCAAATGTGGAGAGGGTTGTTTTCAAGTGGTAATTTGGCACACCCCACTTTTTTTTTTTTTTGCTCTCATCCTCATTTTCGTTGGGAAGCTGTCGTTAGTCATAAACCATGCTTTCAGCCCAGAGGAGAGATGCACTAGTACAAAGAAATATGTATTTTTGGCACTAAACCCTGGTAGCCTCGTTTTCCACTTGAGAATTAGACTCTTTGCTGGCTCCTCTTCAACTTTGAGAGTTGAAAATTCCCTTCAGAGGGGCCACGGCTTTTCTCCCCAAGTGTATAGGAGTAAATGTTTTACATATTTAATATGCCTCTCTTTCCTGCAAGGTCTCAAAGGAGGCTAACATTTGCAATACAATTTCCACATTAAGTTAGCAGTTTATTGTTTGTATTGGTAGTTTAAAACCAATAATTATGACAGTTGGTTGATCAAAACTTTGAACATACAATATCAGATTCTCAATAGGCCACACAAGGAAGCATAACACCAAGATATTAAACAAAATAAAGCATCACAAGAGTAAGATGGATAGGTTTTTATAGCTGTTAATAATAATAATACATTTTATTTTATAGGCGCCTTTCATGGCACTCAAGGACACCGTACAGAACATAAGGTTAAAAACAAGGAACAATAAATAAATAAAACTTAAAAACAACAATCAGTTAACAAATGAGTAATTACTAAGAATATGCTAATTTAAAAAGATGAGTTTTTAAACCAGACATGAATGCGGGGAGGGAGTGGATGTTGCAGATGTTTAGTGGGAGAGAGTTCCAGAGACGGGGGGCAGAGTGGCTGAAGGCTCTGGGCCCCATGGTGATCAGGCGGGCAGAGGGAATAGTGAGTTGGGAGGCAGAGGAAGATCGGCGAGAGTGAGAGGGAGTGAAGGAGTTCAGAGAGGTATAAAGGCGCAAGAGGGCCTTGAAGGTGAGGAGCAGAATTTTAAAATCAATACGGTATTTAACTGGGAGCCAATGGAGTTGTTGGAGAACCGGAGTGATGTGGTCTATGGAAGGAGTTCTGGTGATGATACGGGCGGCTGAATTTTGGACCAGTTGGAGTTTACGTAGAGATTTGTGAGGAAGGCCAGAGAGGATGGAGTTGCAATAATCTATACGGGATGTAACAAGGGCGGTGGTGTTGGGTGTGAGTGACGGGCAGAGACTATTAATGTTGCGGAGGTGGAAGTAGGCAGACCGAGTGATGTTGTGAGCTTCAAAAGATAGGGTGCTTGTCGAGAATGACACCCAGGCTCTTTACTTGGGGGGACTGTGGAGTTATCAATGGTAAGGGAGAATTGATCAGTTTTGGCCAGAGTGTACTTGGAGCCAACTAGAAGAACCTCGGTTAGTAGACTTGAACTGCCTAGAAGTGAGTTAATTTCTGTAATTAGCAGCAACTTCTTCCCTGTCTTCACCCTCTTCTTAATCATGATGACATGATTGCTTAGCCCTGATTTGGATTTGCTGATTCTGAGCTCAGCTGAGTGCCATGACATGAAGTCATTGGTCAAACAGCCGTGGTTGCAGTTTCCCCTGAGTCATCGACGGCAGCTGTAGAGCCGGCAGATCACTGGCAGTCTTCTCTAATGCAGAACCAGAGCCTGAGGAGGAGCAATAGTGCTGCGATACGCCCTGAGATGTTTCCCATGGGAGCAGCAGGCTTGTTAGCACGTTGAGCTTGTTACTGATTTAATTGAGCTGTGGTTGGTTTTAATGGTTATTAATAAAGGAAATTAACAGCTAATGAATTGTGAGAACTCACTGTACTCCTGCTGTATTGGTATAGCTAGACACAGTTGTATTACAATAAATATTGGACAGCAAATTAAAATGGACTTTTGGCAATTGTAAGCCAAAAGATTTATCAATCAATTGATAAAAGATTATTCGATTATGAAAATAACTAATAGTTTATACGTAGCTATCAAAGTCGTATCTCTTGTTCTGTCTTTTTGATGATCACTCCTCAATCTTTGCTGTAGATTATAATAATTCTGTAGTTATGACTGTCGTCTGAGTTTCCTTCCTACCACTTATGTAAGACATAGGAAGGCTGAGGAGGTACAATGAATACAAATTTGGCCTGAATTGTCATTCATTACAAGTAGAATTTCCCAAGAGCCTGTGTAACTGTTTATTTTGAGGTAATGACCTCATCTTGTTGATGTTGTAGTTGAAGCCCCGCCCCCACCCCCATATCACCACCACTGCTCCGCTCTCTAACAATTACAGGATCTACGTCACAGCACTAAAGCTCACTCCATTCTTCACGTTTCCATCCACAGTTACTGTGTCAAAGTGTTGAATTGTTTGCTGCCACCACCACTGTAACTTTAGTTCAGTGAAATAAACTTTATTCATTCCGTCATGCGAGACGGACATAAGAATGTAAATAACAACAAAAAAAAACAACCCATGCCTAATCTTCTTTCTAAAACATTATTGAAGGGAGAAGCACGAGAGGGATGAAGAGATCACAAAACACACCGATGGAAACTATAATTAGAAAACATCAAAGGAATGTTGTAATGCGAGGCTATTCGACTGTCAGACATATCTAAATAGGATTAGTTATAGTCATTTGGAAGTAAGCCTGCTTTGAGCTAACTGAAGTTTGGCGCTGTATTATGTAGGAAAATATAAATATGGGATTAGCCTCAATGTTGGCAGACACTTAACATTAAATGACTCCGTTTGGGACCGGGGCATAAAATATATCATGACATTAACAGTTATTTTCATTATCGCTTAATCCGTCCATTATTATTTTGAAGAATCGATGTATTGCTTTGTTTAGACAAAAGAAGAGAAATGCAGATCTTGTGCAATGGAAACGGATTTTCAGTCAAACCAGCAAACCCTTCAAAGTGCAGAACATCTGCATGAGGAAAATATCTTCCAATTTGGAGAAGAGTGAAAATATGCGAGGAGCAGATGGTCTTCGAGTGTCAGCTTATGTCTTTGAAGTGCCAAGGTCTTTGCCACGGGCACACAGAAGACTCTTTTGTGTTGGCAGCGTGACTGACAAACCTGTTCAACTACCTCACTCCTACATGCAGAGTGCGCACAGCCTGCTGGCCTGCTGCCAACAGAGCCAGAGAGGCGGCACTCTTTGTTTTTGGTTCATGGTCACTGAATCACTGCAAAAGAATTAGGTGTCTCCATTTTTATAGAAGATGTTACTGTGCAGTCAGAGCTCTAACTAATAGGTGGAGGGTGAGCACCACAGAAAGGATCTAAGGCTTTGTCTGCCTCTGTTTTTAGTGTTGGTTGGTCTTTTGGCAGTGTAATAATTTTAGTCACCCACTTCTAAAATAACACCACTTTATGTAGATGTTTACTCGGAGTAACTACAATAACACACATGCACACATTTAGTGGATTCCCGTGCAACCCTGTAAGTGTTGGTGCCATGTCTACCCGTCTTAATTTAAGGTATAGAGTATAATTTAAGTAATTTTTTTAGCTAAAGCAACCAAACATATGCCGCCTTTCTCTTTTTTCATATAATTGTAAATAGAGTATTTTTGAGTTTTGGACAGTTGGTTGGAGAAAACAACCAATTTAATGATGTCACTTTGGTGAATTGTGATGATATCTCTGGGCCAACCTTAATGAAGACAACATTAATAACTGGTTCAATCAGACTTAAACTGCATTTTGCCAATAATGTAAACTTTGTTGACCTCTAGAGCTGATAAAATAACTTAAATAAGACATTGTGACATATATTGGTCAAACATTCCCTCAGTGATGCTGAATTGGCCTCTTTCTCACTGATGTGGTTAACAAGGCAGGCTTTTCATGCGCCCTCCTTATACCACGTCTCTCTTTATTTAGCTTCACCCTCACACCCAAACAGCACTTAAACCAGGATGTCTAAGTTCCCTAATGTGTATTGTTCCATTTAGTGAAAAAGCTAGTAATCATATGTTGCTGTTTCCTTTTACTTTCCTGCTGGAAGTCCTGACTAAGAGAGTTCTCTCTTAGCTGTGAAGATCAACAGATGTGGTGCATAATATTATTTGTCTATCTGCTAAATGAATAAATATTAGAACAAAAACTTGAAATGAAAGGTATCCCAACATGGCATATTATGTCTGTTGTCTGGTTTATTTACTCCAATGAGATGAGATTGTCTACTGATTACATCTGCTGCTGCTTCTTTATATTTTGCAGACACCAGATGTCAGATGTTTGGCAAGAATCACTTTGCACTGATAGTTGAATACCTGCATCATGCTTATCACCCAGTGTACTTCATCACACAATGTGCGCTGTTGAGGGATGCAAACGTATTGACGCCTAAATGTAATGTTGAGACTATATAATTTGGGAAGTTGGGAAAATATGATTGCTACATCTCTTGTTGCTACACGGCTTTTAGATGTCTACTAAATGTGTTCAGATAATCTCTGCTGTGCTTGAGAGAGCATAAAAAATATTTCTCATGGCCTTGGCTTTGTGGTTCATTAGGTCATGCTTTTTCTTATCTATATATATTTTTCCTCTTTACATTCAACATTAGAGCTTTAACAATTAGTCGACTAATTGATTAGTCGACTAATTGATTAGTCGATCGAGAGAAGAAAAATAAAACTGAAACTGATAATCAAATAGTCGATAAAGTTTTTTTTAATGCAAAAAGCTTCTTAAATATGGAGATTTCCTGCTATTCTCTATTTCTTTATATCATAATAAAGTGAATATCTTTGGGTTTTAGACTGATAAAACAAGATATTTAAAGACATCCTCTTGGACTTTGAGAAACTCGGATGGACATTTTTCACTATTTTCTGACATTTTATAGACCAAACAATTAATCTATTAACCTAGAAAACAATCGGCAGATTAATCGATAATAAAAATAATCATTAGTTGCTGCCTCACTCAACATTATCACTGATGTATTTTCCTCAATACACCTTAACTGCAAATATGAGAAATATATTATTATACACACACACAGTCAAAGCCTATATCAGCCTACTGTAGTCTCATGTTGTAGCTGTAAAGGCCCTGTCAAACATTGATATCGTATCACTTACCTATTTAAAACGTATCAGAGCGTCTGGCCAACGGAGCTGGAAAAGTGCCATTTGGTTCACGTCATGCTGATGCTGGAGAACGGCTAACATGCTGAACGTTAGCTGTACTGTAGAAACACGTTTAATAAGTTACTCCGTCGTCAGGCATAATGTTAACATAGGGTAGGAATAGGTTATCCACTCGTTATCAATATATTGGCTGTAGGGATTCAGTCAGCCGGCGTAGCCTATATCTAACGTATTCACGTAGGTATTTACGTAGGTAAGTATTCACGTATGTCTAACGTAACGTAACGTAACGTCTGCATATCTTATGAAGCACACGTCGGGTACGTCCGGTAATTTTGAACATGCTCAAAACATCAGCGTTCAACAACGCACCCCAGCGTAACACCGCCTGCTCTGAACGAATACTACTTATACCTTACCTTATATCAACGTAAACCAGCGTGTTGCCGATATGTTGTATACGTCATATTGTTTTATATGTTATGCATTCGTTGGGTATTCGTCTGATACATTTTGTATAAGTAAGTGATACGATATCAATAGGTTAGACATGCGTATCTGTATATGTTCACTTTTCCGATCCGATGAAAAGTTGGACGTATTTGGACTCTGACAAATTTTCATATACGCCAGCATACGGATACGGATATGTGTGACAGGGCCTTTAGACCCATATTTTAATGCCTATTGATATTTTCACATCACAGATGATGAACAGATTTCCTGGTTGTAGTTCAGTTATAAAATCCTATAGTGCATCACAGAGCGTCTCTGTCAGCTGAGGAGTTGATCACACTGGACGGCAGTAGAGGAGGATGTTCCAGCGTCTGGTTCTAAAGCAGTTTAGCTGACTTCATTAACATTCAGCTCCAGAGCTGAGAGCGTCAGAGCAGCCCTCCGTTTCCATTACCCCTCTCTACTTCCATCACATTTCTGTGGAGCGTTCATTACAGCGCAAGATTCAATTTTTTACAGCCTGCCATGCTGTTGCTACTGTAATGTTCTGTTTTGACGCAGCTAAAAAGAAAGAGCAGTAATTTCGGAAGCAGATTTTACTCTAGATTTTTTTTTACAAATGTCAGTAATGTTGCACTTATTTCTGTTCAACAAAGATTTATCTTCACAGATTTATCTTTGAGAAATATCTTATGCTTAAATCTATACGACGTAAACCATTAAGTTACACTCGTCTCAGACCTTCTTATGAAATAACAACAAACCTCTCTCCTGTGGTTTACACTCTTCATTATCATCTTTTGAGAATTTGGGATTAAGAGATTTATTTTAAACCATGTGATTTACTTGTATATGCGCTTTGTTCTTTGTGCAATGACTAAATGACATTGTGTGACATTGCCTTTAGTGTGGCCCTTAACTACCCAGTTTTAATTTAATATATGCAAATATGTGATTTTGAACATCTTTGAGTAACAGCATTCACATAATAAAATGTTATGCCCTGATTTTCTTTAACCCAGGTCATTTTTAGTTTATAAATCTGAGCAGCAGATCAGATGAAAGTGTTCTTGGCTAGTTGCAGAGTTGTTATCTGTGTACTTTGATGTTCATGCGTTCCTCATATCTGCCACATACCTGAAAGCTTGAGCAGTACTCTACGTATAATAAACTCTTGACCTACTCGAGTCAAAAAGAAAAAATGCCCTACTTGCTCTTTGTTCAGTCAGTCATGGGTGGAGACCATGCAATGATATGTTGTTCTTTGAAATTTCATCTGGTTCATGATGGAACACTTTTCACTTAATGGAGAGACATTTTAGAAGAGTTGTGATATCAAATGGTAGAATGTTTCAGAATAGGAATTTTGCACACTGTCCAGAATCCTCGGGCCCCATTTGGGAACAATTCACTAAAACCAACTATTTGGGCCGGCAGAGGCCAGCTATGGAAAGAGTGTTGCTCAGCAATCAGTGTATCAATATCAGCTGAATTTCCATGCTGAAGATTGCTGATTGATTCTCTGAAGTCTCACTGTCTTCTTTTCCTTTTATAATATGTATACAGTGTTTCCCCTACCATTGTCTTGCCCCCCCTGAAATTCAAGGTGTTTTTCTATTTTTATTTTTTTCCTCTTTTTATTTTATTTTCACATTGACAGGTGCTCTTTCATTAAATAAACTAAACGCTTATGTTATCGATCTAATTTATGTGCACGTTTCAGTTTGTACTGTCTACTTTGCGCATTCACATTCTGTCCTTCGCACCTGACGTGCGCACACACCTACAGTCAGTGTGGAGGAGAGGAGAGAACTAAATAGAACTCCCCCCTCCCCTGCTCATTATCCAGTATCAGCCTGGACATGCACCAAGGTCAGAGTTTTGAGGCAATGGCCCAGATTAAAATTTTGCCAGGGCCCCTCCTTTTCTTATCCTCTGTCAGCACTTTCACAAGTTCACCCTACAGGCTCAAGTTACGAGATTAGAAGGAAATATTCATGTTCTCATGGTTGCGTAGAAAGCCAGAGAGTGACTGATTGAAGGTTGAGGTAAATTTCCATTTTCTAAACCATTATTTTTCCAGGGAAAGATGGCTGATTGTGCCTGACCTTTTCTGGGCCCTCCTGCCTTCACTCAGTTTTACACATTAACATCTGAGCGCTGCTGTCTGAAAGTGACCTGTTGTTTGCCCCTGAGCAGCAACATCTGAGCCAATGAGGGCAAGTGCTTTGCTCAAGGACAAAGTTGTTGTTGAGAGAAGGAATTCCTAGATTTAAAACCTTAAAGATCTGTTCAGCTTGTATTTATACATATACATTGATAAAGGCCCTGTCACACATATCCGTGTGGCCAACGTATGCTGGTGTATATGAAAATTTGTCAGAGTCCAAATACGTCCAACTGTTCAGAAAAGTGAACGTATACAGATACACATGTCTAACCTATTGATATCGTATCACTTACTTATACAAAATGTATCAGACGAATACCCAACAAATGCATAACGTACGCAAACATATGGCGTATACAAAATATCGGCAATACGCTGGTGTATGTTGATATAAGGTAAGGCATAAGTAGTATTCGTTAAGAGCACTGTGTTACGCTGGGGTACGTTGTTGAACGCTGATGTTTTGAGCATGTTCAAAATTACCGGACGTACCCAACGTGTGCTTCATAAGACATGCAGACGTTACACATAAGTTATGTTACGTTAGACATATGTGAATACGGAATACGTACGTGAATACTTACCTACGTAAATACAGTACGTGAATACAGTAGAGGTACGTTGGATATAGGCTACGTCGGCTGACGGTGAACCCTACAGCCAACTTATTGATAACGAGTGGATAACCTATTTGTAACCTATGCTAAGCTTATCCCTGACGACGGAGTAACTTATTAAACATGTTTTTACACTACAGCTAGCATTCAGCTAGCGTTTTGGGAGCTTATTGGGGTTTGAATATAATATATAGGGTCCCTGTGAGTAGCTCATCCTCACTTCTTCACAGCAGGTCTTGATGAATACATCAACACATCATCAACCCATCATCGGAGAGCATGGAGGATGCTGAGCGGCTGTGACAAGAGTACATTCTAGCCGTTCTCCAGCATCAGTATTACGTGAACCAAATGGCACTTTTCCAGCTCCGTTGGCCAGACGCTCTGATACTTTTTGTATAAGTAAGTGATACGCTATCAATAGGTTTGACATGCGTATAATAATTTGTTATGTATACGTCAGCTACAACACCGCTGTTGAATAGTTGGACGTATTTGGACTCTGACAAATTTTGAGCTACTTTTCATATACGCCGACATATGTTTCTGCCATACGGAGCTGTGTGACAGGGCCGTATGTCTGACGTGTTCGGCGTATCCTCTGCGTCCTTCGAACGATCACAACTTACCCTTAATTTATATCAACGTATTACCGATATTTTGTATACACCAGCATACGTTTCTGCCATACGGATATGTGTGACAGGGCCTTTACATACATACAAATGTGTAGGCCCAAGCTTCAATTCCTCAATCAGAGAATCTTTATTTGATAGAGTAGTATAAGTGATATTTTTGTTTTTTTTTTTGTGGGGGTAATATCAGTGAAATTATCCCCATAGGGTTTTTCTTGAGATCACACCCAAATATTCCAGGGAAGACTAATCTGGGACTAGCTTCCTTCTGGTTGCTGATAATATTGGTGAGCCAAGGATTGTGGCTTGCACTCACTACGGTTGTACTCACTGCATTTGTACCAGCAAAATACCCAGTGTATAAATATAGAAAAACATATGAATAGGCCAAAATCCTCTTTAAGTCAGACACTAGAGCTCGTCAGAAGCAGAAGTCATTATCCGGGTGATTCATAAAAGAAATGGACTTTGCCTGTAGCAATAGACAAATGCAAACAGGGCCTGTAACATACTCTTTATCTTTTGGATTAATGTCTCTGTGAAAGAGACGAGCTCTTTATTGCTTTTGCCCCCGTTTGCCCTACTTGTCTACTTAAGTCCTTAGTTCAATCCACTATGTTTGGGTTAACAAAATGTCATAAGAAACACTACAATGATGCTCTGTGACACCGTTTCCATGTTTAAACCATTTCTCTTAGACTGGGTTTGTTTAATTATTAAGTTGAGACAATGTATCATACATTGATTTAAACTGATGCCAGTTCATGCGTTTCATGTTTACAGTTGCAGTACAAAGTACAATTCTTTTTGCAGAGTAGGTTTAACACCTAAGGGACCGGCACTAAACCTTTTTGGCATGATTGGGCTCATCTCAGTTTCTGCAGGTACAACAGCTTGGTTTTTGCATGCCCACATTTCAACTTGCTGAGTGAGTTCTGAATAATTAAACTCAAATGCAACAGCAAGTTATATCCTTCTCCAGCAAGTGAGTATCATATATTTATTTTGCACATAACACGCTTTGAGCTCAGGTTCAGCAATAGAACACCACTCCTGAAGATAGTGGGGCTTAGTGTCTTAGTCTTGGATTTAAGAAGGATTCTTGGCACCACTGAGGCCAGGCATGCAGCCAGATGTTGGGTTCTCACCAATCAGCATTCAGCTTGATATTTATCTTGGTTTCATCAAACATATTGATGAACCCTAAATATTAAAGTAGAGGCCTCTAACATCTTCTATTTCTATTGTAGTGGAATTATTATGTTATTAGGACTATTCTTATCGTGATGGCTCGCCGGCAGATGCAGAGACAAGATAAAATGCTTTTTTAAATGTACACATTCACTGGGCAAAACTACTTCAACTTAGGTTGCATGTAAAACATGTCCTATTTATTTTTATGTAACAAAACATATGGGAGGAAATGCTTATTTCTGGCTGATGCAATATCATTGTGCATCCCCACTGCAAATGTAGTGATTACAACCAATTAGTCAAGCGACAATGGAATCATAATTCTACATATGTTACTCAGGACTCTTGTAGTCCCTGCTTTGAAATAAAGTGTTTATTGTAGTGCATGCGATTGTTAATAAAAAAATACAGATATCAATACAATGCCTTAGATTAAGTATAACGTCTAAAACACATTATATACAGTAAAATATTCTGCAAATGTACACAGGAATCCTCGATCCCTGCATCTCTTGCTGAAAGCACTCAGCTCGCTCAGTCAGCCTCTTGTTTGTCCCTGACAGTGACCAGATGTTTGCAGCTGTCAGTGTACACCATACGGAAGAACAAACAGCTGGAGGGGGTTTGGGGAATGCCACCCGCTGCTATTGCAGGGTGTCACTGTTAATCCCTTTGCCTTGTACTGACACACGCGCACACTCCCAGTTCTGCATGACATCATGTGCTTGAATACAAACAACATTTACATCCAATAATTCAATTAATGTTCTTATATCCAGTGATTTTCACTGAGGGGAAGCAGCATAATAAACCTGGAATCTAGATAATCGGTTTTACAAGAAATTAACAAAAAGGGACAGAGTGCTCCCGCTGCACCAGTAGATGTAAACCTTTCCAGTGTCCCCATTTTGGAGAGTAAACTTGCCTCTCTGCAGATTATTACTGCTAAACTGTTGTAAATGTGGAACATGCTTCAATGTAAAGCTACAAATTAGCTGTAGGTTATAACTGATGACATGAGACTAAACACCATACAAAAGTAGTACTGTGTCCAACAGACATTTTCTTCTCCGGCTCTCTGTTAATCTTGCATTCGTGCCTTTTTGTTCCTGTGTTTTTACCTAATGTAGGGTGCAAAATTAGCACAACATTTGTCGCTAAGTTTGCCAAAATATATAATGGATAGTACTTACTAGGGTGATTAACACAAACTGCCCTTGTAATTATTATGCACACCTGAGTTTCAAACATGTTTCCCGTTGGTGTATCCTCGAGTAGGGTAAAAAAAAAAGAAGACTTCAAAAGTAGCTTCTTCATAACATCATTAGTGGTGTTTGAACTTGTTAGTTTGATTTGTGTGTCGGCAGGATTACGAAAAAACTACGAGAACGATTTTCATGAAACTTGGTGGGCCAAGGCAGAACCCACAAATTATTTTTCACTTTCATTAACATTGCGAGATAGGGCATTTAGCCTGGTCAGAAGTCTGCCTTCTCAGAGTGCCCTTCTAGTTTTTTGTGTTTTTACCTCTGTTATAAATTTACTGTGTATATTAGTAGAGCCACTTATCAGACACTTGTGTCCCTTTTCTACACTGGAATAAGGTTACGATAGCATATTAAACTGCACAGATTATTATCAAAAATGAGTGCAGATTAATTCACCAAGCCTGTGCTGAGATGAGGTCTTGGCATTTCTTCTTCCCCTGTCGTGGCACTCGAATGCTCGTAGGCTGTTGATCCTGTGGCGAACCAAGCTGTGCTTTGTCACATTTTAAGGGGCAGAGTGCCAGACCTGAAGCATTATCCAAAATGGCAGCTCTCAGTTTGGCTGCCTCTAATGCTGTGTGTTTCTGCACGTGGTTGTGTCAGTACTGTAGAAGTGTATAATATCATGTCGTTTTCAGAAGCTACAGTTTTAGAATACGGGTGTGTTGGTGAGGTTGAATTGTTCCATTTAGTTTAAATTAGCCCCTGTTTTTTTAAATGGTCAAGATGATGATATACGATTCAACAATCGGGTAAATATTTGTCCAATAATCATAGAGCATGATGACATAAATCTGCTGAAGTAATCAAGAAATGCTGTCAGTGATACTTGTGCTGAGTATTATCATGAATATTTAATGCCTTAACTTGTGAAATAAGCAAACATTTTTACTTCATTAGTCTGTATACAGTGAACGCAGGATATATGGAAAATGGGAGAATGGTAATAATGAGGCAAAGGGAATTAATTTACTTTGCGTAAGGATTTCCCAGAAGTGTGTCTGTTAGTTTCCCTTCACATTTTAACATATGAATGCTTCTAATGGCCGTGAAGTTGATAGCAATGAGTCATGTTTACACTTGATTTTAAAATAATTTTCTCCTTTCCCTACAGAGCCACCATAGAGGAAGTGGAGGGGGATGTATGTGAGTTGGAATCCAAGCTTGACAAAGTGAGTACCACTGATTGCTTAATTGTTCATTTGTTCTACTCTGTGAAGTGGCAGCTACAGAGGCAAGTGTAAGTGGAAAGTTGCAGGTTTGTCCTTGGCCC
The DNA here is from genome assembly GCF_900634415.1 of Cottoperca gobio. Lineage (NCBI taxonomy): Eukaryota > Metazoa > Chordata > Actinopteri > Perciformes > Bovichtidae > Cottoperca > Cottoperca gobio. The sequence continues at coordinate 18,509,507 of NC_041358.1, forward strand.
TGTCCCCAGTATATCCCCTGGCAGATTGTCTTTCAAGTAAGACCCTAATATAGACACTGCACCTGGCTTGCACTATGATGAAATATGTTTGTGTTTCTGAAGTATTATGAAGAAACACACCAATTACACTGTAGTATGTGCTGTAACAGGACAATTATTTTCTTTGATTCCCAAAAATCATGACCCGCTCAAGTGTTCATTGCCAACAAAGTGGGAAATTAACACCACCTGCCAGCAGCATGGTGGTTTAACTTTGCCTTTTAATAATCATTTATTCATAAAATTGCATTTTGTTTATCAAAATCATAAATCTTTTGACTCTTGTCGAGTCTGTTCTGGCAATGGAAATATTGTGGGTACCATAATACTCCATATGGGTTGTGTTGTTAGATTATATTATTTCTCCTGGTGAGCTACATCACAGTTTATCTCCCTCACTCTGCTCACATTAACTAAACTAATAAACCAACCAAACAAACTAGTGTTGATCAGAAGTCGTGTCCTGCCCTGATAGCAACACAATCCCTCCTCCCTTTCGGATCCCTGCAGAGCTGAGAGTATGTTCACTCGCTGAGGGCGAGACCTCGAGCTTGGAAGATCCCAGTTCATTGTTTCTAGACTTAGTCTTGCAGAGTCCCTCCCTCCTCCTTACACCACCTCCGTGACTCATCCCCCCCCCCCCCTCCCTCTTACTTCCCCTATTGCTCTGGAGAGGAAGGATCTGCTGGAGAGTGGGTGTGTTTGTGTGCACAAGTACGGCTGGGAAAGTGTGTGTGAGTGTGTACGTGTTGTTGGGTGGAGTCGAGAGAAAAGGAGCTCAAGAGACCAGAGAGCAACTTTTATTCGGAGCTTCCTACCTGCCACACATGAACACACACAGCCATGTTGCCGAAAGTAAACAGACTTTTAACTGAGCCAATATTAAATCTTCTCATAAAAAGGCTATTCTCCTAACAGACTGGAGACTAACGGTGGTTAGCTGTTGTCTTATTGTGAGGCTTTGGGTGTTGTTCAATAGAAATATCTAGCTATAGCAAAAAAGGAATACACTCAGTTGCCAGTCCAGGTATGATTAGCTAAAACTAATGGCGTGTAATAAAACAGTCCTGCCATAAATCCTACTTCCATGAAGGTTATAAGGTTCAGTTTTTGTTTCAACTGTATGATCATTTCAGAGGCTGAACGATAGAAAAAGACAAAAGATAGCTATTGTGGGGTTATTAAGGGGCGGGTGCATGATCTGATGTGTATTTAGGTAAAAGATTATTATATCCACTTTGTCAAGACCTGCTCGTATGTAATAGTTGCTTGCATAAAAGACAAGCATGGGCCACTTAAAAAGTTACCTATTAACTTCTGACCTTTGCTCCTAAGACTAGTTTGGGACTAAATTAATTTGTTTTTCAAATTTGTATTTTATGTTTTTGAAATATAATACCACATTTTGACTGACATTTTTAGATTAGTTTAATATATGACTCAAATAATTTGTTAGGGTTGTTTGTATTTCTTTTCTGATTTCTACTGAGAAAATTGTTTTAAATAAGGTTTTTACTTAGTTTGTATTTTATCAGCTTTTATTTATTCATTACTTTCTGATTTGTGAAGGAAATTGCTTAAAATGAGCATTTTTAGTTGGGTTATTTAGCAGTTTTGGCTGCAGAGGCACATTCGTGCTCTGTGTCATCTCCAGTGTGGGAGTGCATGGAGAACGGCCAGCGTCTGTTGTGATTTTACATAACCTGGAATTATCTTTGCCCCCAATGAGTCAGAAGGGAAATAAGTACCTGCTGTTAAAGAAACCGACTAAGCATCAAGCATCGTTTGTTACAACAAATCTACGATTTCTGCTCAATCCATTTTTAGCGGCAAACTTTTAAGTGCTTTTAATAAGAGAAAATGTCCTGAAGAAATGACCAGCACTGTTTCTAGTTTCTCTTCACTAACGTTTTATCATCTTCTCTCCATTTCTTGCCTCTTTCTCATTCTCTCTCTAGTTGGTGAAGTTGTGTATTGGGATGATTGATGCTGGAAAAGCCTACAATGCAGCCAACAAGCAGTTTGTGAACGGGATCCGGGAGCTAGCCCAGCAGTCCACCAAAGATGAGGTCATCGAGGTAAACAAGAAAAACTTGTTCTGAATAATTGAAAGTCACCAGCGCTAGTACTATAACAGTGTGGATTTGTTTCCCTTTTTTTTTGCACGTGTGGGGGCAGGCCTCCCTTTAACATTTAATGAAATAATATAATATTTGATTAAAGTTATTAAATAATAGTAAAATAAATTGTTAAAATCTGTACTGTGTAAACTATGGCTGACTCCTTCCTAGTTCCCAGTTATAAAGAGGCCTGTACTTCCTCTCTATTAGACAACAAGAGGCAAGAATGTAGTGTGTGATAAGGTTTTTTTTCACTCTTCCGTGATATTATCAAATTAAATCTAAATTTAAAAAACTAGGCCTAGTAAAACCTTGTACTGTCCACTGGGTCTTGCCGAGGTCAGATGTTTTGTTTTGTTTTATTGTGTTTTCTCACATGGCGAGGCAAGCACTTCCTCTCTGCCTTTGTGGATTTCCCTCAATGCCTCTCTCTTGGGTTTGAAGTTCAGCCATGGCATGTATTTGGAGGGAGTAACTTAGCCAAAAGAATTCTCTCAAAAAGAATTCCCAAATTGTTATTGTGTCTCCAAAAAGACCACAGTTTCCATGTAACAATACCTGTCTAACAGAAGCGCTCGTGTCTGTGCAGACATGTCTGTGATAAAAACATGCCGTAGAAATGTGCATCTTATTATGCTTTAATACAGGCTCACAGTTGTTCTTCTTTTCTCTCCGCAGTCCAGTCTCACAAAGTTCGCTGAGAGCCTGCAGGAGATGATCAACTATCACACGGTATGCTATTACTTGCCATGTGAAAAACTTATATATAATAACCTAAAGTTACTTCTGCTCCCAACACATAAAGACCTCGGTGTAGAGAGAGGTTTATCCAGTCTAATGAAATCCATTCCCTGCCTCCCATGTTGTGAAATATGTGGTATCTCGTGGAATAAATCATGCGTTACTGAGGTAAACATGTCCATGTTAATTTTTCACGATGTGGTTGTCATCCTGGAGGCATCTGAACTACAAGAAGAACCATTGTAGGCTTCAGTCAGAGTAATATAAGTATTCTGTTCAGCTTTACACGTTTTATAGCATTGTCATCCAATGCTCTCCACTTCCAACCACTAGATCTTGGACAATAAATAAATATTACGCCTTATTGATTTATCCTTTCTTGTCCCCCATCAAACTCGCCAAGGAGCCCAGTAGGACAGATCTAATTATGTGGCTGTTCTTTCCCAGAGTCCCCTTGTTAGCATCATCAGCTGTCAGGCTCTGGTACGCATGATATGACATTGGGAAATGGAGAGACAACTTTGTTTGTCCTCTCATTAAGAATCCCTTGAACACAGAGAGCAGGCAGAGGGCAAGCTAGAGGCCTTTGTTCTACAGTAAAAAGTGTTTTGCTTCATCTCCCTTGTCATGTCTTGTTTCTGTTAGCTCTGCCTAACATGTTCAGAGTGACTTCCCAGTCAGCATCACACTGTGAGCGACATGTTGGTCAGAACAAACAACTAAGCCAGGGGTGCTGGGAATTGAATCTCTGCGATCTTTATGGCTGTGGATGGGAACTTTACCCCTGCGCTAACAGGCTCATCCCTAAAATCATTTAAGATCACAAACTTAAACACCTTGAATGTGATTGATGAACAGACACACCTCAATTAATAGGCTTATACATGGAAGACATTTCGCTTTGTCCACTGTAACTAATACAATTAATGAAGCCACCGTTAAAGTTTTAAAAAAGAGTTTATAGAGCAAACAATTAATGGTTTAATCAGAAAAAAAGCAGAATAATCAGTTAATGTGAAGAACATGCGAAACACAACAAAGTTTTGGCTCGTTTTGTTCAATTAGGTTCCACAGAGTAGTTAGTTACATTACATTACAGGTAATTTAGCGGACGCTCTTATCCAGAGCAACTTACAGTGAACTAACTACAGTCGCTCACAGTGTGATGCTGACAGTTCCCCTGGAGCAACTTGGGGTTAAGTACCTTGCTCGGCATCACACTGGGTCAGGGGTACAATGGTGGCAGCCCTGGTTTTGAACTCACAACCTTCTGGTTTGGAAGGCCACCACCTAGTTCCACCTTGAAGCCAGTCTGTAACATTCCCAGATTAAATGAGATATAGGTCTTTCCTAACTAGTATCCCTAAAAGATGCAGAGTGGCCAGTCTACTGTGACTCAACAGTGGAGTCTTTCTTCACTAAATCTCATTAGCTTCCTTGGCTAGACCCCTAAAAGCCTCCAGGAGCTACAGCGCCGGCCTGAGAATGTTACTCAACAGTGGAAACTGCGGTCACGTCAGCTGACTGTCAGATAGGTTTTTGCCACTCAGCGATCTTTCAGCGCATGATTCACTCAAACACAGTGCTCAATCTGTTTGTCACTAGTTGCCTCTCCTAGCCACACTGCTTATATTGTCTTGTCTGGTTGTGAAATTGCAGTGAAGCCCTGTTAAGAGAGACATGTTTGTTAGGCCTTTTGCTTGGTAGCTCATTTTTAGGAAGCATGCAGGTAAATGAGGGTATGACTCGCTACCAAAGATTAGCGAATTACGTCTTTTCTCGTGTTTTTGTCTTTTTATGAGGGGAATGTACACAGTCAGCTTGTTTGTGTAAATGTAGCTGCCTAATTCCAGCCTGTAATGTTAACACAAATCCTCCTAAACAGAGGTTTTGAATGCTGACTTGAAAGTGATTACAGTTATTATCTTTTTGCTGCTTTCTTAGAGAAGTGCCTTAAGATGTTTATTGCTTGAATTGTTCAACTAAATAGAGAAGCTAATTTGCCAAACAGAAAGGAGCATTTACTCTTTCTTTCTTCTTTCTTTCCTTCTTCACAGATATTATTCGATCAGGCCCAGAGATCAATCAAGATCCAGCTTCAAACATTTGTCAAAGAGTGAGTATTAATTGAATAAAGCTGGTTATATCTCTAAGCAATCTGAGCTTTTGAAGAATGTCCTCATTTCTTATCTCATTTATCCGTGAGAACAAGATGAAGCACGTTCAGATTTTTACTCGTACTTGTATCCAGATCAACTTAAAATGAGGAACACTGGACTTAATATACTTCAAATCCATGCTGGAGAAAAAGTGTGAAGGATATTGAATACAGAAAGCCCACACCTGAAATTATGAATATAAAGTAGAAGCTGGAGGGATGTCACATATGTGATTGGCAGATGATCCAGACAGGGCATGTGAGTTATATTAGTATATATATAAAACATATGTTTAGTCATATCTCCCTGTTTAAAGCCTCCCCATACAGTACTAAATTCCAGACTGCTTGTATAAGTGCAGGAAGCAGTGGGGCCTTCTGGTTTTTTTCCTTCTATGGATTAGCAGCTCTGGCTCCTGGCACACCAGGCTTAACACCTACATCAGCAGCACCCAGGCTTCTCCGAGAAGGCTGGATAATTACTCAGTACCTTACAGCACTCACAAATTAATCCAACTTTTTTCTCAGGCAAAACACACCAAAGAACAAATGTGGGGCGAAGAGTTTTAGTACTTTATCCTCCTCCTCCTCCTCCTCCTCAACATGCACATGTAGTGCTGTCCCATCACTTACACAGACACAGCACAAGACCTGGGTCAAAGAGTTCTTCCAACTAGTGTTTGTTTGTTTTAACCTTCTTTGGATTTCCAGCCGACCAAGATATGAAATCCCCTTTAACCTTTATGTGTTCCTGTTGCCTGCCCATGGTTGTGTTGCTTCACATCCAGAGATAACTCGGCTTCCTTTAACATTTGACCTTTTCCCTGACAACCTTGTTGACAGCAAAGACACATGTCCAATGTGACCTTGGATATAGAGTTTGTCAAACCCCTTTTAGCTTTAACCCTAAATTGTGTGAAAATGCTATTGTACTGCTTTAAATATCAGGGGCACCATCTTAGGGTATCTCCACCCAGCTCAAGTAACAAGATATATTTTAGTGCTCATGCTTAGTGATCAACAGGGAAAAATGAATTTGTAAAAACTTTATTCTCACATCCTTATGAATAAATAAGTATCTTAGATTTATTTTCCTAAACTCCTCGAATAAATACTTATACAATGGCCACTCAGTTTAATGTGTTTGTCTTATTAAACCTCTGCCTTGCTTTGTCAGTGACCTACGTAAATTCAAAGAAGCCAAGAAGCAATTTGACAAAGTGAGCGAGGAAAAGGAGGCGGCGCTAATCAAGAACGCACAGGCGCCCCGCAACAAGCAACATGAGGTGGAGGAGGCCACCAACATCCTCACTGCCACACGCAAGTGTTTCCGACACATCGTCCTCGACTACGTCTTACAGGTACAACAACTCTATTGGGGATTTAAATTGTAGCACTCTTTAAGGGACAGATAATGAACAAAACGCAAGAGAGATTGTTTTTCAAGAGAAAAGTGTCAGAGGTCTGAAGACAGAATCTGTTGAAGCTTTAAAAAAAATTAAAATGAAAAACCGCCTCAGCATTTCCAACATAAACTTGGATATGGAACTTTATATGCTGAGTCAGGTTGAAAATGCTGATGTGGCACATAAGAGGAATGAACAGCAGCTGTGTTTGATTCTGTTATACTAAAGTGAAACACCCAATCTCATCCACCTGTCCCTGTTAAGTCGATTTGGCTCGAAAATAGTAATAGCAGATGCATCAGCAGGACACAGCGAGCAGCAGTTAAATGAGTTGTAGCAGTGTCCACAGGACAGAAGAAGAAGAAGAAGGTAGTAGTGGTAGTTTTCTCTTGGTGCGAACAGTAACGTGATGGTACATGATGGTGTTGCTCCTGAATATAATTCATGTGAAATATTCACACTGTTTGTCACAAACTACAGTCCCAGTCATACAGACAGACAGGCGAGTAGTGCTTTTAGTTTTTTATTTCAGTGACTATTTTCATGCATGCCACATCTATATGGACTTGCATAGATGGATTAATAAACCTTTCTGCTGTCTTCTCATTTTTATAACTAAATTAAGGACTTTATATTCATTTTCACATTAGGCCTCAGAGACTAAGTTTAAATGAATGCAGAAAGAGCAAATCAACCCATTTGACAGGTTATAGTAAGTCGACATGTTTGATGAAGCACTATGGTGGAGAAATTATTAATACTTTAGATAAAGTAATGCGAGAATAAGCAGAAGAGGAAGAAAGCAAGAAGAGGAAGTATATAAAAAAACTGCTGAAAAGATGAGTTTTTATTCACTGTAAAAAGAAAACTCCCAGGTCTACCAGTACTTAAATAAAGCTGCTACATTATATTCTACATAAAATATAAACTAGACGAGTCAGTTACAATTTCATTAATGACATAAGACACTGACTTACAAAACAGTTGTCTTTTGAGAGGTTGAATCATCTGTGGAGAGGGAAATTACTTTCAGGGGACTAAATCGTGTGTTCTTAAATCAAACCCTCTCATATCTCCTTTTGTGCAAATACGTTCCTTATTCTAGTGCTTAATATGTGCTTAGATCTGTCAAAGCCAAACAGATGTCTTGTACTCTGACCTTTCGCTGTAAAAACTGCTCATGAATTGAATAAATCAGCTGAGCCCTCGGTCTCTCCTCTTGGCCACAGAAGCAGCACTGTTGGATGCTTCATGCTTTCTGATAATTGAATCTCACTACAAAGAAACAGACAATGCTCTATGGGCGCAGTCGTTTCAAAATTAGAACCCAAAAGCAGGTTTCGAAATCACTCTCTTATAAAATAAAACCTGACTATGAGAAATTAGTTGAGTTTTTTTTATTTTTTATCTTGCCTGTTAGTCTACTTATAGGAAATCTATAAGCCCAGCAGCTAGCGCAGATTTAAATAGGTCTCCTTTTAAAGTTTCACATTCGGGTAGTGCTGTCAGCACTTTTAAAAACCTGCTAACTTCTGCCGCTGTGCTTGCAGGAAACATTGCAGACAGATTTTTAGCTTTATTCTTTTTGTTCTTTTTAGAATGTTTTTGTGGCATTTTGCTTAATTATACAGTGCACAGCTTACAGTGACATGCAAGATGGTAGAGGGAGAGGAAAATATATGAGAGAGGTTGTAAGCCAGGCTTGCATTCATGACATTTTAAAAATGGAGCATTTCTGTTTTACCCTACTGTGCCACGTAGAGTTAGATCATAAAATACTAAACTTTAAACATCAGGTTTGCTTTATTGAATGTTGGTCAGACATAGTAAAAACAACATGTAAATGTAATGTATGATGGGAAAAACACATCGTGCAGTAAAACTGATAATACAGCCGTCAGACATACAAGCCATTTAATACAATATGCACATAACACAGAAAATCAGAAGCACAGTTAACACTTAGTAGAGATATGAATGGTGAAAGATAAATGGGAGTCTACAAAACTTAACAAACCTGAAATTCCCCCTGCCTAATGTTGCCTAATTTAAGGCTAAATCTTGCTCAAACTTTATGTGTGGATTTACCACACCTTAAAAAAATGCTCATAAATTTAGCTTGTGGCAGTTGTGTTTGTTGACACTATAAGCAACCATCGTTTATAGGGGCCACTCCAGTCAAAACTACTAATTGACTGTAATCAAGAGAAGGAGGGGGCTTGTAAAAGTTGTGATGCATCAGCCACTGTGGCTCGGAGATGGAACAATATAGTTGCTCCCCTGGGTGGGAGTTACATCTCTGTACAAACACAAAGTGTGGTTAGGGTTGTCAAGGAGAATGGGCTCACAACCTACAGCCCAAATAAAAGATTGCTGGCCACAACAAAGGATTTCAACTTTTATTCATCACATTTTCTGGGTCCCTGACCACAATAAAGGAAAAAACATTGGGCCCAAGTTGATCCGTAAGCATGAGGCAGGGTATAATATATTCGGAAGCTTCCTCGCTTCCTATAGTAGCTAAATGCCTCCACCACGCCCAGCCAGTGGCTATACTGTCATTAGCAATGTAGAGGATAGTTGAGAGAGGCAACAATAGGTCCCTGAGTTAAACATGGAGCTCCTCCTGGTGTCGGTACGAGGAACTACTGTCCAGTAATGTTCGGGGGAAGTTTCTTCTGCTTCAGTTCAACTCATTTCACACTTTCTGCTTTCTTTAATTTGCCCTTTTCTTAAGGTTCTTAAGTTATTTTGTTTGTTTCATCTCCACTATCTCACCTTGTGTCTTATGTTCTTTCTGTCTGCCTTCTTCTCAGATATATCTCCGATATCCTCACTGTAGATTTGTTTTATGGTTGCTGTTGTACGTGTTGAGTTTCCTTTATCGTTTTCCTTTTTTTAAGTTATACTCAAAAGCATCAAACAGTAAGTAAAAAAAAAAAACCTTTCTACATCTGACTGTTTTTGTTCATTACAGATCAACGTGCTACAATCAAAGAGAAGATCAGAAATCCTGAAATCAGTGAGTATTATTTTCTTACACATCAAATGATCTATGCAGCGGCCCAACTAGCTCTCTGAATATTCACCGTCTCCTCCACAGATGTTGTCCTTCATGTACTCCCACCTGACATTCTTCCACCAAGGATATGACCTCTTCAGTGAACTTCAACCTCTGATGAAACAGCTTGGTGGACAGGTACAGGCTGAAGTACAAACACACACACACCCCTGCATCTGTGTGCATTAAGAGGTTTGACAGTCACTAAAAAACAAAGCTTCAGCAGCAGTTATTTAAGGCTCAGTTTTCCCAGAGGAAATTTGCTTTTAGTCTTTGAATGCAAATCTTAAAATCTGACCGAACTCCCAGATAACGTGGTACACACTGATGTGTTATTGCTGATTGGACATTTTTTTCTGTCGCAAGCTATCACAATTTTAGACACAATTCATTCATGTCCTTATTACATCGTAAGTGGTGTGTCATTTTTAATATCAACAATAATGATTAAATTAGATTTCTTATTAAAGATTACTTAGTAGACATTGTTACATCACTTATGAAGCAAGGTAGCAATGTTTTGATGGTTTAGTAATGTGATTTAATTTAATTTTTGAACCATAAAGAGATGTTTTATTATAATATTTCAAATATATATATTATATACTATTAAATGTTTTTGTCGTCAGAAGGTATTAAACTCTAAGAAATTTAATTTGGATAGCTCACCATTTATGTTTGACTTCTTTCCTTTCATTTTAAATTAAATATTTGTGTAAAAATAAACACTAAGCTGGACATTTGCAATGTTATTAGAACATACAGTATACATTTTTGCATCATACGCAAACATGAGTCTATTTTGAGCAGAGAAGCAGAATAAATGTTAAGTTTACATACCAGTGGACTGTCGAGGGTAAACACTTGTTATTCTGTAGACAAGGACAATATTGTTTGAAGACCTAAACAGCGTTCCTGTTCAGGGCTCATTTAGCGCTTGGACGGAGTGTTTCATGTGAGGACTCTGAAATGTAACTTTAGTCCATCTTCTCAGTTTGTACATTACAGCATCATTAGGACCATTTGCATTCACCTCCAGACGACCTCTCTCTTTGTGTTTGAGTCGATACCCTCTCAGTGTTTGTCTACTGCTAACTGATATAGTTCAGCTCTGTGTGTGTCTGTGTGCATCCTCTGATAAACAGAGCCTTCCCTCTGAGCCAGAGGATGGCCCGAATGTGACTTTAAGATGATTATCACAGCGGAGCTGCTGTTACAGTGATCAGGAATGAGGAAGAAAGCAGCCAGAGGGCTGGAAAAGGGTTTTCCCACAGTCAAACTCATTGACTGTCAGCTGAGTGAACACCACAAAGAAACCCGAGATTGATGCTGGAGGTTGTGGAATATAAACTCTGAGATTTGAGCAGAAGAAGAGTCGAATGAGAGGACGATATTTCTCAAAATTGGATGCAGGACAAAGGAAGAAAGGAGTCCAGCCACAGAGTTGGAGAGGAGCAGAAGATTAGAGGGCACTTCTTGAGAGAAAAGTGTAGCTTGTAAATATGTTTTTCTGACGTTTGAACCAACCAGAAAATGACAAAAAGAAATCAAACCGTGTTTTTTATTTAAAAAAAGAGAAAAGGATAAAGACAATTTTGGAAGCCAGATCTGAAGAGTTGGGACAGTGGTCCTCTAAATTGGATTGGAGAGAAGAGGCTCATGCTCTGAAATTGTAACCATCTGACTTGGTACTATCAAGAAATTGACAGACAGAACCAAAGAGTGTCGGGGAAAAAGAAGATTTTAGGAAGGGATAAGAGGAGGAATGTAATCTTCTCAAAGCAAAAAGTGATTGAATTGGAATAGAAAAGCACAGACTGTAAGCCTTCAACACTCAAAAGACAGCAAGGATTGTGTGAGGAAAAAGGGAGCGAAGTGTAAAAGACTGTTTTAGGTCCTGGAGAGGGAGGGAATGAGAGATGCAACAGAAGTATAACTGCGTTGTGTGGATTGTAAGCCTGTCGCACTGAATTTGGAACAGTGCAAAACTGAAAAGAGAGGAAGATAAGAGGCCGAGCTGTGGGAAGCAGTGACAAGAGGATTGTGGATTATTTCTTTTCTCCTCATCATCATGAAGCTGAAGAAGGTGGAGAGGCTGTGCAGGGAGGTTTGGAGGAGCTGTCAACAGGTCTGATAATATGACTCGATGCCTGTAGCCAACGAGAAAGAGATGAAGTGTGGGACATTTCCCACTACAGACAGACAACACATATTACTGCCAATTTAATTATTATAAAAATGAGATAAAGGAAGTTGTTACACACAGTACTGTAGTAGAAAAGTGAGAAACTGTTACAGTAAAGGTTGTTTGGGAATGAGTAACTGAGCTGGTGTATAGACAAGAGCTCAGTAACTGATACAGAAGGTTACAGTGGGGGGGGATTACAAGACGCACATGGAAATATTATGGATCAAATATCTTGCTACCCATATAAACTAAGACTGCTGAAGTTCCCTTTTTTAATGTGTTTGAATGACCACTTTATAATTCATGCTAAATTTGCCACTTTTTCCATCCTTGGAAACAACTGGACAACTTCTAAATATAAGAAATACTGCTGATTGCATCTTTCCATGACACAAAGGCTCACGATTGAACATGTGTTGAATGAATATGTTCATTCAAAAGGATGTTTTGCATCTTTTCCATGAATCATGCAGCTTGTCGTCATAGTGTTGCATGTCAAGACAGATCTGAGCAGAAGGCAAAGTGACCACAATCCTTCAGTGGGGTGCTGTGGTCTGTAGGAGACAAACAGAGGGATCGCATAGTAAGATAGATAAGATGTTAAAGATGAGTCTGTCACAAAATATGTGGAGATACAAACCCGCACACCAGCCTTTGCAGATAGAAGCAGAGCGTCGGCATGGACTGGACGAGTTGTCAGGCTGCGACAGGGGAAAACATTTCCCATCTGATGTTATCAGCCTGCCGCTCTGCCGTCCACCCATTTCCTCTACAAACAAAAGAAAAGCTCCCTCAAATGCCGTCTTCTCTGAAATTATCAGCATTTTTGTCATATTTTTTCCAAAAACAATATATTTTGTGATAGAAAGCACAGTGACTTTAGCAGATAATAAGTAGAATGTTGTTTTGCAGAACATTTGAGCTGTTAAAAGCTTAAAAAGGCTTTAGCGCCTAAAATGTTGGTTCCGCCCTCTTCTATCTCATTTGGCCCACTGACTTTTCTGTTACCCATTACATTGAAGTGGCAGTTAGCTTGAAGTTGTGGTACAGTAACTGGTGTTTGTAAATCCACAGCAGGCATTAAACGCATATGATGAACAAAGCTAATCTGTAGTAAACATGCAACACGTGTTTAATAAGCAGATAAAGATTATTTTGTGTTTGAGCCACGAGTCACGAGGATTTAGGTCAGATTGCGACCACCAAGAGGTACGGAGTAGAACTTCACTGCTGTACGGCATCACCCTATGACCTCCAGCACTTCATTAATGTTCTGTGTTTGATTTGTTGCCTGCCCTTTCAAAAGATCCTTTGTTTTCCTCTCTCGTCTACACGCGATGGTTACTCGGAGGGATGGGGAGAATCAATCATGCCCCATCCAATTTCACACATGACGAAGCCTCCACAGCACGGCCCATTTTGTTTAGAGGAGAAGGCCCGTCTTGTCTCCATGTGACCTGTGGTATTTGCTCGAATCGTTTGTGCTTCCAAGAATGGAAACGGAAATAAAGAAGTGTTTGTACACACACGCTTATATATATATATATATATATATATATATATATATATATATATATACACACACACACACACACCTTTCAAGTGCAGTAGAAAGAGAAGGTTTTCATTATAATGGCCCTGTGTTAGATAGTGTGGCTTCTCTGTAACTGTATGGCGAGATACATTTAAAAGAAAGAACGTGACGCGGTTATTTTTGCAATAAGAATGTAAACATGTAGGCAGCAAAGCGAAAAGTCTTGACCCATGTTGGAATATGGTTTTAGTTTCATTCCTTTTGAAATGACCCAATACAGAAAATCGGCTTTCTAAGATGAACAACCCAATGAATGTGTGTTAAACATTTCTGTATGCTGTTTTGAATTAAACACTAGTTTCCAGGTGGTCTGGTAAGCTTGACTAATCAGTTGTTCTGTCTTTTGCAGTTGGACCAGCTGGTGGTGGATGCTGCCAAAGAGAAGAGGGACATGGAGCAGAAACACTCCACCATCCAGCAAAAGGTACACACAAAATGTTCTCCTCTTCACTTCCATTTAAACACAAATGCACGATGCAGAATTCACACTTTTAGCACTTTGCACAAGGGCTTCAACTAACAATTATTTTCATTGTCGATTAACCTGTGGTTTATTTTCTCTAATCAGCTATTTCTTTGGTCTATAAAATGTCACAAAAAATGGTGAACAAATGTTGATCAGTGCTAGGCCCAAAATGACGTCCACAAATATGTTGTTTTGTCCACAAAGAATTCCAGAAAATATTCATAAATAAGCTGGAATGAGAGAATTGAAACTTGTTCTTGTGAAATTACTCAAACCGATTAATTGATTAACATTAGTCAGTTAATTAGTTGACGATTAATTTAACAGTGGAAAACTAATCGATTAATCTTTCTCTACTTTGCAAACAAATCACAATACAACATAATTAGGTGCACAACTGTGAATGTAAATCATAAATGACAACTTCCTCCTCCTTTCCTCTGCCCAGCAGAAACACAGACTCATAATCACACACACACACACACACTCACTCAGTGTGTGCTCAACATGACCAAGCTACTCTGAGCCTGGATTCTCTTGCATGTGTAGAGACTTTATGGCTGTTAGATCCCACAATGCCTTTTCTCATTGCACTCAGTCCTCCTCCCATTAAAAGTAAACCCTCAGCACTCTGCTGCGATCTTAAAGGACTTACCTTCTACCCCACGGCCTCTTGTGCTCGGAGCCCTCTGATCACAGCCTTCCTCACTACTATCCCTGCTCACCGGTGCTGAACTCTCCCTGACCACTATGCTGCCAGACCATGCTAAGATATTACAAGCTTGTGGTACAGTAAAGCAATCAGAAAGAAAGCATTCAAAGCTTCTATTGCTAGGTTAATTACAATTCAAGGACAAGGCGGACGAGGACAAAGCAATTATTTGCAATAGAAATATATAGCTAGCAATTTCAGCCATTCACTGTTCATTTGTCATTTGAGTGAATGGAAGTAGTGCTCCGCCCTCAGGTGTAAGGTGATCCCTAAGGATGATCTCAGCCACTCACCCATGTATTATTGACGGCTGGCGGAAACCCATTTCCAAACAAACAAGGTTGAGTTTCAGTCCCCTCCCATCTCTGGTCAGCACCCACGTAACCCTAATATCCCCTCTGAGTCACACTTGTTAATATATTGTCTTCCAGAAGGGTGAACCAGACGTTTTGACAAAAACATTAAATGTAAAGAGGCAGTAGCAGAAATGTAATACTTACAACTATCAGAACATTTGTTGCCCTTAAATGTTACATTTCTCTAATATTTACTAGTTATTTAAAAACCTTTTTGTCTTCTGTTCATTTTTAATGCGATGTTACAGTATGTTATGGTAAATTGCTCTTAGCTTTAATTGTACATTTCACAGCATCTTTAACTAACAACATCTGACAGCTCTTTACCCAGCTGTTGACTGCTGGGCTTCTGTTCATTTGTCTGCCTATTAGTGACATTCATTTTTTGTCTCCAACCGTGTGCAAGTAGTACACCCCCCCCCCCCCCCCCCCCCCTCTGTTGTTCTTTCCTTCTATCGCTTTGTCACTTTTTTTGTGTCTGCCTTCTCCATCTGTGTTTTGTTTTTTTTCTTTGCTTCTTGTCCTCTCTCCCTCTCTCTCTCTTCCGCTCTGTCAGTGATGGTACGTGTGCCATCTTCCGCCTGTCCTTGAGCACCTATCCTCCACCTCCCCTCCCTCAATTTATCTAGATGCTATTTATATGTTGTCTCGCTCCCAAACGCTCGCGCTCTCTCTCTGTCTGGCTGCTTATACGCAGACGCTCCTAACCAACTGTTTCTACTACTCTTCTACTTCTGCTCTTTTCCCCCCGTCTCTTCTTCTACTACTCACTTCAGGCTGCTCTGCAGGTAAGCTGTGTTATTCTTAATTTCCCCTCCTCACTGTCATTTCTGTGTCTTGTCTGCATGGTTGGATAGATACTGATAGAGGCTCCACCTCTGCAGCTCACGTCACTTGTTACCAGTGAGCCGGTTCATCACGAGATTAAACTGGCAACATGCATGATATGATGTCATCATGCGTGTCCTTGTAGCTTTCGCAGTTAGTGTATTCTGTATATAATTCAACCTCAATACAGTCTTCAAAGTAGGACTGTTTTGACAACATTAGGCCTTATTGCTTTTATGCTCAGTTTGGTTCAGTTATTTAGAGATGATCAAGTGTGTTTGCTATTGGCAAGAATCTCACATGTTTTCAGTTGAATGAAGTGAAGCATGCTGATAGTTTTCAGTATGGGTATGACTTTCTACAAGTGTAGTTTAAGCAGTATAAGCTAATTTTGTGATCTGTATCGGCCTTAGTGACCAGGGCCATTTGCAGCAACATAAACGAAACAGACGTCTATGCGTGTCTGAAGCAGGTTGTTGACTGGTGGTGCTGTCCTCATCACTTACTGGTTGACAAATGTGTGAAGGTTGGTCACACTGGCAGTCTTGTGAAACTCCACTGGGCAGAAAATATTTCCTCTTTATACCCGAGTATGAGCCAGAAAATAAGTTTTGAAAGCGAGTCAGTCTTCTAAAGTGATTGGTGAGTCGTCAGTATAATGAATGACCAGATGATGTCAGAACCCTATTATTTTATTATGTGTCATTATGTGTTGTATGCCATTTGACACTAAATCCTTTACTTATTGCCTTTTTTAAGATAATTATTTTCTTTATTTAAAATCCTATGCACACTGTCCACTTTAATGGTGCTTGCACACAAACCTTTCCAATTATCTTCGTATTGATGAAACCTTCGATCCATACGAGAGTTGAAGGGGGTCCTGAGGTTTTGTTTAGTATGTTTTGTATCTGCCTGTGTGCAGCAAGATCACTATGACCACAGGGCATGACATGGTGCTAACAAAGAGAGAGAGAGAGATGTGCTGCTGACTTAAATATTTTCCTGTCTTGTCTTACAAATAAACAAAATATGTGTCATTGGTTTTGAAACGACTGGTATTAGAAAGGTCTGATCGTCTGTCTGCAAAAATAAGCCAGAACCTCTTAATTGTTCCACACACTGTCGTTTTTAATTTTCTATTTTTTATTTAAAAGGCTCAAACATTTCAGACATTCATCATTGTTACAGGAGTAACTACTTTATTTACACACACACAAGGGAGATGAGAGAGTGAGGGGAAAAGCTGAGTGCACGTCTGTTAAATTGAAGTCAGTATAAATGTTTGATGCCCGAGCTCCTCTGCACGGTCCACTTGATTATTCAAAGCCAACAGTCACACCAGCAACGCACACGCACACGCACACGCACACGCACACACACACACACACACACACAGGTGACCTTCGCTTAGGCCTCAGGAAGAGGAGGAGCAGCAGAGGCAGTGACGAAAGTTTTGATTGACATACAGAGTCACAGGAGAGGAGGGGGTGAGGGTTTGTTGAAGAGACGGGCCACGCTGCTTACAGTGACACACTGCCAATGAGATGCTACACAGGGAGACTTTGAGATAGCCTCACGGGGAACCACAGAAAAGGGGGTTCACACTCCATAAAATCTGTGAAAAATGAAGATTTTCGGTCGGTTCCACTATGTTTGGTATCTGGTGAGTGCACATTAAGGAGGGAGATTGAGTTAGAGTATCTGTGTGTCCGTGCATGCGACAGTGTCTTTGCCCATGGCTATTTATAGTAATAGTCTGTTTATGTTTCTTTAGTGTGATTGTTTTCTCTTATGTGTACGCCATTTTATTATTGACAAATCCATAATTCCTAATTTTTCTGTGGTAGCATAAAAAAATACATATTTCCTTTCTCTGTGTGCCGTTCTCTTGCTGTGTGTGACATTTTAGGACGTGACTGAGCTCGAGTCTTTACCAGACTGCCGCAACTTTTCTGCTTGGAGGTCGACCTCCGTACGTAGAGTCACCGCATCGATTTCCATCTGACTTCCGCTTCGTAACCCTACCTTCCCCACGTCTTTCACTTCCTCTCCTCTCTTCTCCTGCACACGCTAAGAGACTGCATTGCAGTGTTTGTGTAGATGTTTGCACCTTCATCTGTTTCCCCATGTTAGCGTGCTACACATGCATCAGTGTCGATATGTCTTGATTATGCAGCATGTTTATTTTGATGCCTCATTGTTGGTGCCGGTGTGGTCGGGTTGCTGGTTTGATGTCAGTGAGTGGTTTGTTGCTTTGCAGTCCATCTCTAAAGTGCTTCAGGCGCTAAGAACAACTTATAGTTTGACCACTACCTGTTTTTAAAGATATGTGACAGGGTTTCCCAGGCCCACATTTCTCAACCTATAGTTGAAACAAGAGAACTAGAAAGATTTCACATGACAACGGGAGTATTGCTTTACATGCGTTTCTTTCTTTGGCCTCAGTCTTAATTAGGGATTTTTCCATGATTGTATGGATATCTGTGCTTGTGTGTGTGTGTGTGTGTGTGTGTGTGTGTGTGTGTACATGTGCGATTGAACGCTTGCATCAACGCTGTCTTTGTTACCTTATTCAGTCAGGCATCATACCACTATTGAGGTTCTGAGTTATGCATTATGATGTATAATGTACATGCAAGAATGTAGTTATTAGGACACTTGTGAGAATTGTGTGGCCCGTACTCCTGAGGATAATTTTGTCCTACCTCTAGGAAAAAGGTGATTTGTTGAATGCCTGGACTGGTATTTTCCATTATCTCTCTGTTCAGAAGCTTAATACAGACTCAGTTTGTTCCCCTTGTGCACCCAAAATAACCTCAACCTGGGACAGACACTTGTCCCAGTATATGTCATGCTGGAAAATGTTGTGTGTGTGTGTCTGTGTGTGTCTGTGTGTGTCTGTGTGTCTGTTCATCCATCGGATACACCATGGTATCATAGGGCAGAGGGGTTTAACTTAAGCTTTTGCTCAGGTTACATTTACAGATCCAAGCAATGAGACAACATGAAGTAATGCACTAGAAGTGATGCACTACATCCAACACGCATTCTGTTGAGTGTCTCTGGAGGTGGAACTCGTCATTGTGTGAATCTGCAACATGTAAATGTTGTCGTTGGACCTGATCTGTACTCAAGAGCACTTTCCAGTTTATAAAGCATACATGTATAGATTAGTTTACATGTTTGAGTAAACTTTATTGGAGACTACTTTCATCCTCAATTCCAATCAAGTACTCTTTGTCTTAAAAGAAAAATCTGATTTGTAAGAAGCATTTCAAATATAACTTGTAAAATATCACATTATAAGGAGAACCCTCTAGACAGAATGTTAGTAGGATGCAAGAAAACTAAACCTTTTATAGTTTCCTCCACTGAGAATAGGAATGTGTAGAATCTTTATATATGTGCTTGTTTAGCATGGTCACTTTCAAGGAAGTAAACAGGAAATGGTAGTCATTGTCACCAGCTGCTGAATGACTGAGGTCATTTCCACTCAGCACACAGAATTAGCAATGTTGACATATTTTACTTACCGGTTTACTGTACTAGCGTTTGTCTGTGATATATTTTAGTTTATTCTGTAGGGAGTTTGATTTTACTGCTTTGTTAATTTTAAAGTTCACCATACACTAATGCTTCACATCAACATGACCAACACATATGCATGTACAGACGCTGTCCAAGAAAATGAACATTAGTCAAATTGAAATGAGCTCAAATCTTAAGAGCAGTAGTTACTGTACGTAGCTATACTTTAACTACATACAGTAACTACTGCTCTCAAGATTTGAGCTCATTTCAATTTGTGGGGCAATATTTTCCGAGCCCCATGTCATACATGGTTTCATAATGGAGAACAAGGTGAATGTTTCTGCAAGGACAACAAACAAGGTGATTCCACCGCTCATTACAGTAACAGATCTAAAGCTGTACTTGGTTGTGGAGATGGTGACACAAGGTGTAAATTGACTCCACTCCAAGGACACACACACACACACACACGTGTACACACACACTCACGCATGCATGAATCATGGTGTTCAATGTCATTTGACGTTGAGAAAGCTGGGAGGTTGTTAGGAAAGTGTGGCAGCAGCTCGGGTAGTTAAAGATAGACTGGCCCACACCAGATTATGATTTAATTTGCATGCAGTAGAGAGTCAGTGGGAGAAGGGATACATGCAAACTCATTTTGGAACTTCACTCCTTGAAAGACAATAACTAACTCACTAACTAACTAGCTTATTACATCATGTTGTCATACTGCTTAATAAAAATGACAGAAAAGTTTAATTTAGCGCAGTGATTCCCTCGGCACAGGTTGCTGATACAGGCTACTTTTAATTTGCCAGAATGTGTCATAATGACAAATGCCAGTTCAGCCGTTTTGCATAAAGTTTAACCGGTTTAAAATTGTTCATTAAACCACACCGGCAAAGCCCACCCTTCTCAACTTAAGTATTAATAAAATGAAATTTAAATATAGAGTAATGGGAAGACTGGACAAGGTCGGTCTTAGCAAACCACTGAGTATGTGATTTTAACTTATTCAAACTGAAAGTCTTAATTCTTTTGATTGCTCCGTTATTTATTCTTGCACGCTATATAATATCTGTACAGTTAGTTCCACTCGTCAAAGCAACTTCAGAGACGATGTGAAAAAGTAAAATAGTCTGAAGCCTTGAAACTGTGAAGACAAATCTCAGTAAAGTTAAATATTTAGTTACTTCCCTTCTCAGACGATACATATAATTGATGGACATATATTCTAACTCTGCAACCATCAGCTGTGCGTGCGTGTTGTTTCTATCTTGTCTGGCTTGGTGTGAAACATTATTCATGTCAGTGTGTGAAGCAGCTGAGCATTACTGCTCTGCACAAGTGAACTGATGGTCCTAATTATAACAACAAAATCAAACAGAAATGTCATGTTGTTGATAATGTGGAAGATTTCTACTTTGTTTGACTAATTTTCTGTCTTTGCTCTCTTTCTATCTTTCTTTCTGTCTTTTCTGACACATTTTGTTTAGGACTTCTCGAATGACGACACCAAACTGGAGTACAATGTGGATGCAGACAACGGCATCGCAATGGAGGGCTATCTGTTTAAGAGGGCCAGCAATGCCTTCAAGACGTGGAATAGGTACGACAGACACAGTTTAATTAGCCTCTTTATGAATGCATTGAACATTCAATTTCAAAATAAGGAATTGCTATAGTGGGCGGATTTAAGAAAGGCAAGCACCGTCATCAAAAGATAGAAAAGAGATATTCAAGGTTCTTTACATTTTAACTTCCTCAGCAAGTACTTTAAAACATGTTTTAATAAGGATAAAGAAGGAAGAGGTTAATACTGTACATTAGTGGGCCAGTTAACTATAAATGAAAATACCATTCTTGACAATTATACCACCTGTTTCTTTTAAAGTTGACCCAAATAACTGGTTGTATTTATACCACCGGACCCCACAAACCTTAAGAAAACATGTACAGATGAGGGTCTAGTTGGGATTAATGTTCCTTTCTTAGTTGTATTGATATTAACACTGACAGGAATTTTGCAGATTATATTTTTTCTCTCCAAAATGTACAATAGAATTAGAATTTCGTAGTTTTACAATATTTAAATGCACCTTCTGAAGAGATGTTTCTACATCTCTAGATATTGCCATCGCTCTCTTTCGCAAATTATGTCAAAGCGTGATATTTTCGGCGCATCACTGGCAACTGCATGTGTCTTTGTTTTTTTCCTCTCAGGCGTTGGTTCTCCATCCAGAACAATCAGCTAGTTTACCAGAAGAAATTTAAGGTATGTGAAGTGACATGTGCATGTGTTTTGTCTTGTGTAGCTTCCTTTAGGAGTTATAGTTATAGGATCTATTCAAAACAGACGTTTAGTGTAGGATAAACCACAGCTGTATGGGATGATGTGTGTGTAATTGTTTAATAAGATGCAGTTCAGGTCAAGATATACACATTTCTTTCATTATTTAACTGAAGAAATGATTGTGTGTCGTATCTAAACCAAATATCTTTGCTACATTTCAAGAGCAGTTAGACAAAAACGCCTTATAGCTTTGTTACACACATTTTGCATTTTTCTTAAGCGCAGACATATCTATGCAAAGCTGTTGGCAGTTAAATATTTAATAAAATTAGTAGAATAGGCAAGTTTATTAAATTATGCCCCTTTTTTAAAGGGTGGGATTAACACGCTTTTGCGTTTCTTTCTAAACCCGGACGGCAGGTAATCACCACACCAGTTCATGATATAGTCACTAAAGATAAAATATTGGCAAACATTTAGAGTTGGATATTTTTACTTCCCTAATTGTTAGTGAATCTATTTTAAATATTGCAAAGTAGAGGTAACTACTGCTTTAAGAGAAGTGAGCAACACCTTTCAGTGTGTGTGTGTGTGTGTGTGTGTGCGTGTGCGTGTGCGTGTGTTTAACCAAAGCTGCTGTGCTGTCCCCTCAGGACAACCCTACAGTGGTGGTGGAAGACCTGAGGCTTTGTACCGTCAAACACTGTGAGGACGTAGAACGTCGCTTCTGTTTCGAAGTGGTGTCACCGACCAAGTAAGTTTGAGTCCCTATCAGTCTAATGAGCAGTGGAATATGTTACTGACACACACACATTCAGCAGGCAGCAGTTCTGTGATGCTTGTCTGTCCCAACAGGAGCTGTATGATGCAGGCAGACTCAGAGAAGCTGCGACAGGCCTGGATCAAAGCCGTCCAGAACAGCATCGCCACCGCCTTCCGTGACAAGGGAGATGAGGGCGAGGTAAAAACCAAACACCGAGACCCACCTGAGTGTATAGTTGAAGGGATTCACATATACTTTAGATAAATAAATCATGTGTTGACATTAACCTGTGTTTATTTAGTTAACACCAACTTCCCATACTTGAGTTTACATTCAGTTTCTCTCGCTTAAGGCCCTGTCACATATCCGTATGGCAGAAACGTATGCTGGCGTATATGAACATTTCCAAATACGTCCAACTTTTCATCGGATCTGAAAAGTGAACATATACAGATACGCATGTCTAACCTATTGATAGCGTATCACTTCCTAATACAAAATGTATCAGACGAATACCCAACAAATGCATAACGTATACAAAATATCGGCAACACGCTGGTGTACGTAGATATAAGGTAAGGTATAAGTAGTATTCGTTAAGAGCTCACTGTGTTACGCTGGGGTGCGTTGTTGAACGCTGATGTTTTGAGCATGTTCAAAATTACCGGACATACCCAACGTGTGCTTCATAAAATATGCAGACGTTACACATAAGTTATGTTACGTTAGACATATGTGAATACGGAATACGTACGTGAATACTTACCTACGCAAATACAGTACGTAAATACCTACGTGACTACGTTAGAGGAACGTTAGATATAGGCTACGTCGGCTGACTGAATCCTACAGCCAATGTATTGATAACGAGTGGATAACCTATTCCTACCCTATGTTAAGATTATGCCTGACGACGGAGTAACTTATTAAACGTGTTTCTACAGTACAGCTAGCGTTCAGCATGTTAGCCGTTCTCCAGCATCAGCATGACGTGAACCAGATGGCACTTTTCTAGCTCCGCTGGCCAGACGTTCTGATACGTTTTAAGTGATATGCTATTAATGTTTGACATACGTATAATAATTAGTTATGTATACGTCAGCTACAACACCGCTGTGGAAAAGTTGGACGTATTTGGACTCTGACAAATTTTGAGCTAATTTTCATATAAGCCGGCATGTTTCTGCCGTACAGAACTGTGTGACAGGGCCGTATGTCTGGCGTGTTCGGCGTGTCGTCTGCGTCCTTCAAACGATCACAATTTACCCTTAATTTATATCAACGTATTGCCGATATTTCGTATGCGCCGGCATACGTTTCTGTCATACGGATATGTGTGACAGGGCCTTTAGACTATTAGTGTTTGATGCTACAATGCCCAAATTACACCATGAGAATACAGTTTAATTTAGCTTAATTTTAATCTATCCCATCCTAATAAATCTTTACCATCCTTCTGGATGTCTGTGCATTCCCCTGTCTCTCATGTCAGAAGCTGGATAGGAAGTCGTCCACGTCAACAGGGAGCCTGGACTCTGCCGGGGAGCCGAAGGAGAGACCACTGAAAGGAGAGAGTGCCCTGCAGAAGGTCCTGGCCATCCCAGGAAACACCTGCTGCTGCGACTGTGGCCAGCCAGACCCCCGCTGGGCCAGCATCAATCTGGGCATCACCCTCTGTATACAGTGCTCTGGTATCCACAGGTAAAGTACTATGGTTTTACATAAGCAAAGCCTATTTTAATATTACAATTACGAACAGCTAAAGCCATAAAAATGGCAGCAAAAGCTTTGACCTGCAATAACAACGAGCCATGGTGGAGATAGATCAATTAAATATAAATTAAGTTATGAAAGTCTTAAATAATCCAATTTATGCAAGTGCGATGAACATTTAAATAGGTTTATTCCAGAAGGGAAAAACTCACAGAAACTAATAAACTGAGGAAACTGAGATCATATTTTATTTATTTATCTACCAATTTGCAGGAGTGGAGTTCATTTTGAAAAGCGGAAAGGATTAACAGCAATCATTGCATGTTTGCTTAGTTATGGAAAATCTTTTCCACCAGGGCCATGCTCAATGCTTTGTACAAACTGTCTTCAGGGATTTATGAAATGTAAACTGTAAGAACACCCAGCCTGCTTGGGATGTTGTGAAAACCTGTAATTACTTTGAATACCAGGATAAAATATTTAATTATTATTCAGGCCAAAATGTAATTAAAATAAAAGTGTCCAGGGATTCAGGCCATCGTCCTCATTACAACCTAAAACAAAAAGTAATGGATCTTCATTATGATTTACTAACAGAAATTGAAGGGATTAATATATAGAAATATTTATGTTTTATACATATTTCCTTAAATGACCCAATTTGTGGCCTCTGTACATCCGTGCCACTTTGCCTCAACAGTATTTATTCATATATATTACAAACGAAGGCGTAGAGCTGTCGGAGCATGTTTATCTGAGAACTTCCTTCTGTACTCGGGCACTTCCGGGTTTTATGTTTAATGCTTCTTTGACATGCAGGAGTCTGGGAGTGCATTTCTCTAAGGTTCGGTCTTTGACTTTGGATTCATGGGAGCCAGAACTTCTAAAGGTGAGGGAGGAAACACTGATGTACATAAACATCCCGTTTAAACTGAAAGTCTTACTTTTAATCAAGAGCGATAACAAATTACTTCTTCTTTTTTTTTTGCACCTTTTATAGTTGATGTGTGAACTGGGAAATGGAGTGATCAACCAGATTTATGAGGCTCGGCGAGAGGAGCTGGCAACCAGAAAACCCCAGCCTGGAGATCCAAGGTACGGCATAATGATCATTTCAGACTTATTTTATCCCTTGATTAATTTTCCCACTTAATGTATTTCCTGGTGTTTAGTGTTTCTCTGTATCTGACTTAAAAGACTAGATAGGTTTTCATTAAAATAATTACAATAGAGGCATTATCGTCTTAATGTAATTACAATCTGAATTCATTGTGATAATGAAATCTGCAGTTTGAGCTGAGCTTTGTTTGAGTAGATCAACTTTCACCTTATTCACAAACGAAGTCCGATGCTTCTTGTTCCTAACAGACACGAGGTGGAGGCCTACATCAAAGCCAAATATGTGGACCGCCGGTTTGTACGCCGGCCGTCAGACGAGGAGCTTCGCAACAAAGTGGTTTCTCTGAGCAAACAGGAGAAGAGGCTGAGCAGCAGCTCTGAGCATCTGCCCCCAAGACCACCACCACCCACCCCCAAACTCCGTCCCGGTCAGTCAGGTCAGTAGACGAAATAACCAACATAACACACCTTCAACCCAAGAGTTTGTGTTTGCTGTAATCTTTCCCTCGTCCCTGACCTAAATACATAATAAACTGACAACATTCACACCAATGATTACCACTAAACAGTACTTAATTCTAGCTGGATGGATTTGAGACCACTTGGTCCAGCAAGCTGTCGGGACTAAAGACGGTATTTACCTGTAACGTGAACAAACAACATTACTCGTAGTTTGGGATGTTACATTTTGAAAACTGACATATTAAAATGATGATGGCTTGGACATTGTTGGATCAGTGGTTTTTGTCTTATTCCCCTAATTCCAATGATTGGCTACTTGGATAAGGAGCAGTGTAATATAAACTTCCAATTTTATGTTGGAAGTTTTGTCAATGTCTAAATTCTGTTTAACTAATTAATCTTCTAAATTTTAACATTCTTCCCATCCTATATTACCCGGTCACTAAACGAATATAATAGGTTTTCAGAGTTTGAATGTTTCTGTTATACAGAACTTTTGGTGCCTCTTCAAAACCAATTTACACTACATCAAGAGGGCAACGCCAGTGTCATTTGTGATTGTGGCCACCCTTCTATTGTATGCTCTACATGTATGTGATTTGTGGTCTGCCCTGAAGATTAGTCCACCCATCGGCATACTGTATGTTCTCTGTGAACAGCATATGCCTAAGCCCTCTTTGCCTCCCATTGCTTCTCGTAGTCTGTCTCTACCAGTGTCGACCGAGCTGGTAGTCTAACTATCTCTGCTTTCACCCTGCTTTCCTCTCCTCTTCCTCAATCTCTTTCTTTCCTCCTCCTGTTCTGTGCTTCTGGACTAACCCCTGCTCACACTGCCTACCCTATAACTCTCCACCCTTCCACTCAATTTACACCCTACGCCTTCCAATTTCCAAACTCCCATCATCCCTAACGTAGCTGTTGCCAGCGGCACGGAGACCCGCCGCGACTCTCTCTTCTGTCCTGACGAGCTTGACTCGCTCTTCTCCTACTTTGACAACTCTGCCAAGCTCAGGAGCAGTAAGTACTAAATGCTTAGTGTTTCGCTTGCTTTTCCATCCCCTCTGTCCATTTGTAATCACTGCTTTGGGGCTGTGGACTAACAACCCTTCATCCACTCCTCTGTTCCTCCTTCATCCAGACCTTCTTATTGGACCATCCCGTCATGTTAAGAGCATTGCAGAGCGTCCCATGTTTTGTTTTTCCCGGGGCTGGGGAGTGTTTCTCTCACACATGGTTTTGGTCAGTGTCTGGTATTTGCATTTGTATCTGTGTCATCATATTTTTGGTATTTAGGGACCTGAAACATAAGGTGATGGCGGGGATCTCTCCTCCCGTTCTTTTTCTGTTGATTTCCGCCGGGGACTTGTGTTTGTATACTGTACAAAATATTAGGACCACCTGCTGTTTCTGCTAATCACACTGGAACAAAAATGAACTGCTGTCAAAAGCCAGTAGATGTAAAAAAAAAAATTAAAAAAATGGGAGGCTGTGTGATTCTCTGAAAACAAACAGTAGGATGGTGGTCCAAATATTTTATACACTCAGTGAATGACATGTGTGTCTTGTTCCACAAGTTGTGATTCAGACTCTTTGTTTTACAGTAAAAAGTGCAGACAGCGGCATCCAGAACAGTGCTGATGGGAGCAGGGAGATGCTGGCCAAAACCCCCTCCAATAACAGCCTGACAGATGCCGGTAAGACACACACACACACACACACACACGCTCTCGCTCTCGCTCTCGCTCTCTCTCTCTCCCTCTCTCTCTCATCTGTCTTTTTGTAATGTTTCACTATATTAGAGAAAAGAAAGGAAACACTTCTAGTTATAGGACAGTTAAATATGTTTTCAATAGTAATTTAAAGCAAGTCTGGAAAACCTTTTTATAAAGGAATATAACTATTTTCCATACCTGGAAAAGTTTGGAATTTGTGCAAACAGTTAAAAATCTATATAGGGGGCATTACAATGCACCGATGATTTGACCTTTCATCTACTTATTGTTGAATTTATTGTTGAGAATAAATGTTTTCTTCCCATTTATCAGACGCTGCTGAATCTCCGCCCATGCCCATGCCTGCCACACTGCCTCCTCCGTCACCCTGTAAGGAGATGGTTTTCTATGAGCCGAAGGAGTACAGCTCAGGTCTGCAGCTGTACTGGGCTGCATGTGCCCGCAGCCTGCCGGACATGTCTGAGGCACTGGCCCACGGAGCCGAGGTCAACTGGGTCAACACGGAGGACGACAAGAGGACGCCGCTTATCATGGCGGTGCAGGGGGTGAGCATCGTGACAGACGATCCAGTCAGCACCATTAGTGTATTACCATTACAACACTGAGGGAATAGTCACTCGTTTAATAATTTAGTTGATTTAGATTATGACATTTTTGGTAATGAACATTTAAGTGTTATGGTGTTTATATGTTTTTATGTATGCAAAAAAAAATAAAAAATCACTTAGAATCTAAGTGTGTTTTGTCCCTGGAAAGTAATATAACGTGTTATTTTAATGGTTTCTTTCAGGGTTCGCTGGTCGCCTGTGAGTTTCTGCTCCAAAATGCAGGTAATGTGAATCAGCAGGACGCTCAGGGCCGAGGACCCCTCCACCACGCCACCATGCTGGGACACACAGGGTTTGTGCTCCACATCATCATTACTTCACCAGTTTTATACTCGGAGAATATCGGGGCATTTTGAAGAGTGTGAAGAAACACAGATTATGTTTGACCTAAATAAAAAATGACAAACCTTTTCTCTCTGTTTAAGGCAAGTGTGTTTATTCTTGAAAAGAGGAGCAAATCAAAATGCTGCAGACATTGATGAGAAAACCCCTCTGACAATCGCGGTGGATGCAGCCAACGCAGACATCGTCACACTGTGAGTGTTATTCTTATCGGCGTTGTCCTACACTGACCTTCTATGGTGATGTTTTGTCAAATGTTAAGGCTCCTACAATTGGTTTGGAAAGTTGGGCTAATTATTTGGAGTAACAGCTTCTGGGAAATAGAAGTTTGATAAATTCAACAGCATTTAGAAAAGTCAGTGGTATAGTTAAAATAGTAATATTTTTAACCTTAAAGTAATAATTTAAAGTGAGCTTGCCATTGTCACAAAAAAAGAACCCTGACAAGATGAAACAAGAAACAGAGCAGAGATCATTCATCACCCCGTAGGAAGTTATTTTCTATAACTAACCGACTATCATTATCACGTCCATCACACAGCTGCTTACAAAAGGCATCATTTGATTTGGCATGAACTTTTAATCAAAACCTAATCCAGTTTAACTGTCTGCATGTATCAAGGAGTAACAACTTTGTCCACAAGGTGTCACTACATGCTCAGTTTACAGATCAACATAAAGCAGTGGACTTCTTTTCACCTCCAGATGTAACACAGTGGCCTGTATGGTGTTCTGCTGTTTATCAGAGCGCAGTATTTCTGTGAGAACAGTTATTAAAAGAGCCACGACAGTAGACTGAACTTTTAGTTTATTGACTGTATCTCATAACTGTGGCTAATCGGTTACTTCCTGTTTCTTAGGTTGCGACTGGCCAAGATGAACGAGGAGATGCGAGAGGCGGAGGGGCCCTACAGCCAGTCAGGTCATTATAACACCAACAGCACCACCGAGATGCAGTACAGGAAGTGCATGC
The DNA here is from genome assembly GCF_900634415.1 of Cottoperca gobio. NCBI lineage: Eukaryota > Metazoa > Chordata > Actinopteri > Perciformes > Bovichtidae > Cottoperca > Cottoperca gobio. The sequence goes on from NC_041358.1 coordinate 18,538,719, forward strand.
AAGAGTTTATTAGCCTGCAGCTGGAGGAAACTTAATAACTGTCCGCTCTCGTCAAAACACAGACGAAACATACTGTTCAACCAGGATTATCAGAGAAAATGTAAAGCCCAGGTTTTAGAGTTGGGCTCAGTTTACTGAAAAAACTGCAAATTAACAACAAGATAAACCAGACAATTCATTCTCAGTGGTTTGATTACAAATCGGAGGGAACTTTTTTATTTAGTGACCTCCATGTGAGGGGAAATTTGATCCAATGATGGGAGTGAACTGAGCCCAACTCTGTCCGTTTGTGCTCCTGTGTTCTGCTGTACTCATGTATTCATGATAACGTGCCAGCTGCTGCCGGCTGCAGCTCTGTGTGGTGTAACATCAGGTGCTATACTGCTGTCAATGTGACCGGGTTAAAGCCATCGACTCTGGACATTTCTAAGGATTTTTGTTTCAAAGTGGAACATCAATCTCTTCAATTAAGTGACTGTTACTAATGTAAAATTATAGTTAGCACAAAATTCAAAGAAACAAGTGTCACTTTTTACGAGTACCTCTGTACTTCCTCCCTTTAAGTTGAAATGATGTAACTTTTGCTGATTCCCTGATTTAAGAGGTGTTCTGTGATTTATAGCAGCTTATGAGAAAAATTAGTTTTTTATTTGAGATAAAATACTTTTCATTTAGTGTTGCGTCTCTGCTATCAGTCACAGTATCTTTGCAAAAAAATAGCTACCCAGTAACTGCCGCCGGTATCCAGTGACCTCAAAGTGACGTCAGTTTTCACATTCTGGCAATAATCGTGACTTTTGAATTACATTTTTTAATCATCTGACCAGTCTGGCGATGCGTAGTGTGTGCCTATAAATCGGCATGTTTCATTTTAAATTGACCTGTCAGAAGTTTATGCACATTCCTTTAATGGTTATGCAACTACTGTACCTTGTCCGGCCATTGTTTGGTTCCCATTTGAAGTCTTTACCATTTTCAAGGCCTGTTTCATAGACGCCTGTTTAGTTTTACTTATTCGAACGGTTTGTTGTCCAAACATACTGCATCTTGCTGTTGTGATATCCCTGGTCAGAAGAAGAAAAAAGAGTCTATTTTAGAACAGTTTCCTTTTTATAAAGATAATTCTAGGAACAGTATGATAAGTATACTTACTGTACATGTTGTAAATGATGTGCATCTATACATTTCTTCATAGTGTTGACAGAAGAAGCAGAGTTGGGATTGACTGATGAGGGGCTCTGTGTTCGTACTTTTATTTCTTTTCTTTATTGTACGGTATTTACTTCCTGTTATGACAGTATTGTGTCTTGGTTATTAGTGGGTTAAGTGTGCTGGCTCATTGCCCGTTATCACGGTAAATCCGGAATTGTAAGATAATGAAGGCCTTTAAATGCCATCGCATTGATTGTGTCGAATGTTAGAGGGTTTGTACTCAAACCATCTCAGGATGGTACATCGTCAAGCAACAAGTGCAATAGTGTAGAAAAATATCCACATGTAACCAACCATGTATCTATTCTTATCCCCTGCTGGTCCTAGCTTATATTTATCTTAACCATAAGGGAGCTTTACACAAAGAAAGTGTGAATAATCATGATGCAAAGCTCACTTGAGTTGTGTTGATAGTGAATGAATGATTGAAATGTACCCCAGTTTTATCCCAC
>NC_041358.1:18850382-18927882 GCF_900634415.1 Cottoperca gobio
TTCTCGGTTGGTGTCCATGCAGTCTGCTCATGTAATGAGCCGTGCCCGTGTCTATGGGCCGAGCCCCATGAGGCCATGAAACTCTAGATCTCGCAGTGTCCCATTCAGCCACCGCTGCTCTTGTTTTCCACTTGCTCCGACACAAAAGCTCTGCCCCTGGAGGGCCATAGATTTCAGCAGGGTTATTTCAGTCTTTCCGTTCCGAGGAAATGGAATAATAACAGAGGGGAGAGAGAAAATCACGGGGTGACCCTCGGACAGAAATGCAGAATCCAAAATGGGATCCTTATTCTGTAAGGATTTTGTGTGTGTTTTTAACGAGATACCCATCAGCATGCTTTGTGTAGGGGGGACTTGAGATACATCCATGGCCCCAAAGCACTCCCTTCCCTTTGCTTTTATTGTTCAGTGGAGAAAAGTGAAAGCAGGTCTTGAGCAACTTTATTCAATAGTTACTGTGGCCTACTTTTCAGATCTGTCCACATATGAGGGTACTCTAGTGAAATCCACATGTGTAATTTTCCTGTTTCAAATACAAACAGGAAAAAGATGCAATGTCCAACACCTCAGTTCTTAGGCATGTCCCATAGGATGCACATGTTTCTGTGTGTGCATGTGTGTGTGCATGAGTGTTTGTTGCTGCTTTTATCTGCTGATAGAAAGGCTTGAGACACCAGAGGCTAGATCTGAGGAACAAAATACAAATATATCTCCAATCTGAGATCTTAAGGTGTAAAGTTTTATACTAATATAAAAAAAGTATTTTGATGTTTATCTTCTTTGCAGCTAGCTGTGGTTTTATGAATGGTTCTTATCTCAACACATGACCCTTTATTATTACAGCTGCACTTTGTGCTCAGGGTGTTGAGACTTTGAGGTTATTCATAAATGTCAATACTTTATATATCAGTAAAGGTTCTTGAACACTATTTACTGAGAGACTCCTAGCGACCAGAGGCATTGATTAGACTAATCAAATCTCAGTTTTCCATTGAGCCACATGTCCAGTAACAGACAGGCTTTGTCACTGACCACTGCATTTAGATCAATGCTGTGCAGAGCTTTGTGTTAGTGTGCACCGGTGTTCGATTTATAGCATTTTGCCAGCATGTCATCAGACTACACCCATGAATAGGTGCCTTACTGACAGCCTAGCTCGACTAATCAATAGACGGCTGAGTGCAATTACCTTTGCACTTGTACAAAATAAAAGATGACAAGATAATAGTGTCATAAAATAAATGATATGATGCTTTTTTTTACTGGTGCTATACTCTTCATAAAAACTTTATATAAATGTGATAAAGTATATGGTATAGCAGCCTGTTGATCTTCACGTGGCAAAACAACTGTATACACAGAAAACGATAGGAAAAGGCTAACACCATACACCCCAATTACCCATGATGGGTCAGAAGTAGCATGAAAAATAAAGTGTGGAGTGGAGTCACTGAATATAGAAAATTGAAGGAATTTAATATCCTTAGTAATATGTGCAGCTACTCTGCATGCTTTGCAAGCTTGGCGCTCTTCCTCTGGGCAGTTTAGAGATAACTTAGGAACACAAATATGTATAATGTACTTGGCACAAATAGGATTTAAAAACTAATGACTTTGTTTCTTCTCTGCAGTGGACCACTTCATGACTATTGTTATTCATTGTGTCAGATAGAGTTTCAGTTACAGTAAATACTGTATGTCAAATTTCACTCAGTTGCCAGATTATAAGGTATACACCAAGCTTAAATGAACACAGTCATGCAATATATCATGACGGTTATAATGTTCAGCTTTTGTTTAAACTGTTTGTGATTCAACTTTATGGTAATTTCAGAGGCTGAAATGTATTTCTACCATTCTGTCCACCTCATATACTGTATAACAATGAGGGTAGGCAAAAATCATGTAGGATACAATAATATATGAAATGCATTTTACTGTGTAGGGCCAGCAATCCTTGTGTATCGGACAGTATTTTCTAATTATCGACTGAAAACCTACATTTCTTTCACAGTTTGAGAGAAGATTTTCAATTTTCAGCAGTACTCTGTTAAGTCATTTTTGCAGCTTACCAATAGTCTTCTTTTGTTGGCCTCATCATTCATGGAAACCTTCCAAAACTCTCGCCTTTTTAGTTTGACATCACAAGCTCATTTGATTGAGGTTATTGACCTCCTAACCCCGATCACGAGGTTTCTGAAGAATTGAACATTAGAAGAAACTGCGTGAAAAAGAGTAAAGCAGCATTCAGTACTGTGCATCTGTGGAGTTCTTCCGCTCAAGGCAGACAGTCCTAACCATGTGTCTCCCTGCGAGGGGAAGGTAAACAATCCCAGCAATGTTGATCGGTTGTTGCTTTGCTTTCTAAGAATCAGTCCTTAGAATCCCACTAAAAGGAAAATAACAGAAGTGTAGATAACACTCCACCTCACTGTAGTGTAGTCTCTAATGTTGCTTTCAAAACAGCATGGACTTAAAAATATCTAATAATCAGATTATTTCTCGTTGAGTCCCTGAAGGGAGTCTATTGATTAGCTCATAGTCTGCATGACCGACTGACAGGACAATGACTTACAGTGTTGCGGACGCCTAAATAGTTGTAGAAATATTTTAAACAGCGGAGAGCTGTAATTTCACAGCTAATACAGAAGACAATGTAAACTGTTTGTGAAGCATGAAGGCTTTTGACAGACCTGAGCAGACTGGTATGGTGAAGGCTGTGTGGCAGCATGTTCCCTCCCTGCAGGTTCGTACTGCACTCGATACTGATGTGTTGTGTGAAACTTTCAACCACCACAGCCATGCTGCAAAACCAAATCACTGCTGAGGTACATAAATCAAATGATGCAACATGGCAACATCTCCAGTGTACTGCTCCTGCTTAATACTCATTCATATTCAGGAACCTAATACATACACATTTAGCTTTTTTACAAAACATAACACAGCACGCAAATGTCTTGTGGAAGAAAGGCAAGTCTGTCGCCAGAAATTACATTTATATAGTGTTCATTTTTTATTCATTTTAGTCGCTACGAGCGAATACTGTACTGCAAGAGCAACAATTGTAAGAAAACACATTAAATATGTACATAAATAGATGCATTCACCACCAACATTTTGTTACTCTGTGACAGTTCAGTATTCTGTGTAAGATTACAGAGTATGTTACTGGAATCTTTATTGGAAGAAGCCAAGGCTGTACTGCTAAAACGTTGATTTAAGGACATTTCTCATTGACCTTAACATTCAGGAGCTTGGGGACGAACTTGATTAATTTGCAGTGGCCCGACAAGGACCGTCAAAGTGAAGTCAAAGGTCACTGCAAGAACGTCATTGGCATGTTGGTTGTCACATATTTTATGTTATAACATCTTGTGTAAGTAGGTATAGTAAGTATGTATGCATGCGTGTATATACAGTAAGTATATGGATTTAGGTTTTGTGTACTAATGTGCAGGTGTACGTCTGTATCTGCTTGTGCACACATGCCAATTTATATGGACATGCATGTTTGTATATTATTTGCACGCTAGGTAATGCTATGTGCAGGCACAATATACCATGAATCAATTTAAGTTTAATTATTTAAAAACTACAAAATCAATTCTATTGTTTATAAGAATATATTTTATTTTGCTGTCAACATGAACTAATAAAACATTGTTTACAAAAAATATATATTTTCTTAAAGTGACAAGAGTGACAATTTCTAGACATATTTCAGATTTTAAAATGTTTTATCCACCTTCTACCGCTTATCCGTGGTCGGGTCGCGGGGGCAGCAGCTCCGGTAGAGAACCCCACACTTCCCTTTTCTGGGCCACATCCGCCAGCTCCGACTGGGGGATCCCGAGGCGTTCCCTGGCCAATATTTCAGATTTTAAAATGTTTTAGATAAAAAAAAACTTTTCACTTTCTTTAAATCGTCTTGCATCATCCCTTCATAATCTTTTCTCAGGTAGGAGAAGCCATGTTTTCAGCCCTGTGCTGCATCACACCATCAGTGTTGTCAACATTTCCCCAACCATGTGCTGCTGCCTGTTCAGGATTTAGCCAGATGGCAGCTCATCTCCTCCAAGCCTCTTAAAGCTTCTTAAGACACAGGCCATGAGCTCTAAGAAACAAAAGAGCAACCTTGCTGGACTTCCATTGCCAGACTGTAATCTCACCCCCTACCACGCTGTCTCCGTGGAATTAGCATGTCATCGGGTCTAAAGCCACACATCGTCTGGGAAATGCACAAGCCCTCGGCTGTTGCTGTGCCCACTTTGTCACCTGGCTCAGCTGAAGTCAAACCTTAAAGTGATAGATATGAGTGTGATCTTTGATATGTGTGTATTTAATAGACTTTAATTTAATAGCACTTCTTTTACCGACGTATGAGTTCAGTGGGTTTTTATTTCTTGTCATGCCAACGACAACGTTTTCCATCATTTTATCCTCCTGTTGCTGCTGCCAAGAACATAAAACACATCACTTCCTGTTAACGAGGGGATTGTTCCTGTGAAAGAGCTACCTTACACTGTATGCTTAGACCAGCACGTTTTCATGAAACTTGCAGACTTTGTGTTGTATTAACTAGTAGCAGAGAGCAGGTTTCTCTTTGTGAAACCATCACTGATCAAGAGATTTATGTTGCTGCAAAAAAGTGCAAAAGAAACACATTAGGATACAAAGGATACAATAAAAAACAAGCTAAAATATAATTAGACATGATTGAAATACAAGAATAAAAGTTACAGTGTGCAGTGTAACAAATGAATTAATATTAGATTGAATAAAAGGAAGCTGCAAACAGAAAAGTCCTCAGCCTTGCTTTAAAAGAACGCTGCTTCTCCATATTTAGACACATAAAAGTAAATAAGCTTACTGGACAAGCGAGCGTATCCCTCACAGAGCACAGACACAGCACCATAAAATATCACGAAACATACAAATTAAAACAAGATGTCACTTCTGTATCACATACAAAATGCTTGAGAGTCCAAGGGGGGGATATTGTTTTTCTGCTCCAGGAATGAAAACACAATTCAATTGTTTCACAGGACAAATTAAATCAAAACAACATTGTTGTGCTGAAAGATGAGACACAGATTTCTTCAGAACATCGAAAGTGTGTGTGTGTTTGTGCTCACACATACAATGAGTTATGTTATGTGCTTGTGGGAAAATATGTAACAACGTACATTCCAATGACATTCTTGCCGTGACCTTTGACTTTCCTCTGACGGTCCTTTTTTGTTTTTGTGTCGGGCCCCTGCAGATGAATCGTGTTTGTCCCCGAGCTCCTGAATGTTATGGTTAACGAGAAAGGACCTTAAGTCAATGCAGCTTTTCTGTGATTTACATTTGAGCTTACTAATGTTGCTTGTATGGCAGTCCAGAACGGTTGAAGCGAAGGCCTGTCGTGTTGTGGTGGCGACAGCAATGTTTTTGTCGCCACCTCAGCTTGTGTTATCAGTGATCAGTGTGGAAGAACTGGCTTCCTCTGCTGCCTCCCTCTCAAGTTAATGTGCATAAAAGCTTTATTTGGCCACTGCTCAGCCCACAAATGTGGAATAATCATTTTATTTGTGCATGATTTACCTGCTCCCACTCAAAACATTCTCCTTAAAGAGCTTAATGTCAAAAAAAGACGACAGCCGTTTGAAAAATGGAACGCTGACTTAGACAAAATGAGTGCTGAATGAAAGGTAAAAATTGTTGTAGTTATCAGCTGTTATGAGAGTTCTGCTTAGAAAGTAGTATAACTCTTGTGAATGCAAAGTAAGATTGTGTTATATAAGTGTCAAACAGTTGCCATATATCTTTCACTTACAGTCAGTCTACATAACACATGACTTTTTTATTTCCCCTCTTTCTCTCTCTCTATTCTCTAAGTTCATTGTCCACCATCCGGTGTCTCAGATCCTGTACTCCAGAGTTTTCATCACAGTCACAACAACAACAGGTTGTGCGTGTGTGTGTGTGTGTGTGTGTGTGTGTGTGTGTGTGTGTGTATGTGTGTGTGTGTGTGCGTGTGTGTGTGTGTGTGTGCGTGTATGTTCAAGTTTCGATACAGGACGACAAAAGGAGAGTGGCAGTTTTGCAGTGTCGGAGAGCAAGCCTTCGTCATTTCCTTCCTGTTTCCTTCATTCAAATCTCCGGTCCCCTGCTGTAAGCTGCCCCTTCTTTCCTCCACCTGCACACACACAAACACATAAAGAATCTGACACACCGAACAAACAACTTCGCAAAATAGTTTTCATGAACATGCACATACTTCTGAACACACACAAAAGCATTCAAATACAATGCAGGTGGATTTATAGGACAAAAAAACTAACAAAGCAACATCATCCAGCCCTGCACAAACGTCCACTCGTGAATATACTCTGACATGCAAATAATGGATGTGTTACAGTGTTACAGCCTGATTTATGTGTGTGTCTGTATTTTAGTATGTGTGTGTTCTATGTTTTTTAAGGGTTTGCAGTAAAATGGACAGAATATATGTGTGCACTTTACGATATTTTGAGCATATGAGTGTCCATGTAGGCATTTATACAGCGCATGTTCAAATGCTTAAATGATTACAGTGCGTGCACATTTGTGGTATTGAGGTGTATCTTTTCAGTTTGCTACACTGAATCAACCTTTAATAGTCAACGATACAGCAATGCAGACTTTCAGGTGCAGCAGCTCATTAAAATGAGCAGGTCTGAGCAGATGCTTCTCTGTAATACTATAACAATAATACCTGAGAGGGTGCTCTTTAATATGAATATTGCCACCATAGTGACTGAGAGATGCTGTCAAAATCAGCAAAGTACAATAACAGAAACCCTCCTTCGAAGTTTTACACTAACCTCATGGTATTATAATATATAATATGGAAAGAGTTTACTGTCCAAAACAAGTCAGATCTGCTTGGTAGGAAACATCAGCAGGGTTTGAATTCACCTGAGAATCAGTTTTCTAAACTCACATTACAACATGGTGCCGATCAGACGTGGGAAAGCAGAGGAATTGCAGTGCGCTGGACTGGATACAGAGGATAAGCACATCGCTCTGTAATCTTTCAGCTTATGAAAATGAAATTGACAGATACCATTGTTTGCTCTAATAAGCAAATCGTAATAACTCTGTGCGACAGGAATGCACCCAGTCAGGATCCTTGTGATTAAATGGGATTGTACTTGAACACTGTGTGTGTATGTGCATACTTTACAACCCAAGGGTGAAAGGGACATAGTTTTGTGTCACCGTGTGTGTGTGTGTGTGTGTGTGTCTGTGTGTGTGTGTGTGTGTGTGTGTGGGTGTGTGCATTTAGGAGCTTGCTTTGTCAAAAGAATCTATCACAGACCACATGTATAAACAACCTGCATCAACCCTTTGAAGCAAAACAAAAACTGTAAAAACTGTTCTGCTTTGATTCTGGCTGATTGGACTTTTTTCCTACAAATTCAAAAGCCCCCAAAAACCAGACTATCACTTTAAAACACAGCAGTTTGTAATATGTGTCGGCCCTTATCATCTCTCGCTCTGTCTATAATATAGGGTTAAAATGACACCACAACAGGTATGCACAGGGCGGATAAGAAACTGAGAGCCTGAGAAACTGAAATCCCCCAGTGAGACGAGGTGAGGTTGGGGTTGGAGGTTGAGGGGGCAGAGGTGGATTCCTCTGGGTCCTGTTCCCATCTGTCACCAGAAGAGTCACGTGCCTCCAGTCGCCTGTCTAACCTGTCCACCTCGACACAGCAGAGCAGACAGGAATGCAATGCCGGCTCTTATCTGGCCTCTCTGAAGACTTTGGCATCCTTCCAATCGCTTGAAAAAAAGGGAGATGAAAGAAGAAGAAAAATTAGAGAGAAGTTCAAAGAGAGGGAGGAGAGAGAAGCTGAGACTGGAGGAGCAAGAGACCATCCGAGACTGATCCTTGAAGAAATACAAGTTAAAGGATCTGACAGCTTCATCTCTTCTGCTGTGTATTCTGTGTAACAGAAATCCATACAGATAAGAAATGATTATACAGTTTACTGTAAGGAAGCAGTGAAACCCTGAATGTATGCAACTGTTTATAGATTCTTTCATCGATACGTCGTTATGTTAAACTGTTGTTGAGTGACAAAAAGATGCAATCATTTATTCCCAGGGTTCATAAAAATGATGCTGACAAGTAATAAATGTAAATAATTCAAAATGGACAGAGACAATGGAAACATGGAGCCACAGAATCATGTAGAAAATCACAATAAATGTATTTCTACATATTGTACATTGAAAAAAGTTGGGGTTCATACATATGGAGGTTTCTCAGTTTACTTTAAACTGCAGGTTCCTGCATGTTGTGACACTCTGCAGCTGTGAGAGGTCAGAAAAGCTGGCTGAAGGTTTGTGAAGTCTGTTTGTGAATTTATCATTGCCAAACTTAAAAGTGCAACAGCAACCCAAGTGTAACGGAAGTGGGCTTCGTGTTTATGATTTCAAAATGTGAAAAGAAAAACATGGTGTGAAATGGGTCACTTGCACTAACATGAGTATATGTGACCCAACAATACCTAACGACACCAGAATGGTGACAAAATCATAAAGTCAGTTAAAGTTAAGTTAAACTAAAGTATATTAAGGGATTATTTTATATCTTCTTAACCAGATTACAATTTGTTTTCCCATTCACTCATTGTGTCATCTAGCTATGTAAAAACTGCTGAGGTTTTGAAATATCTGCAGCTGCAATTTCTGTCACCACCTCAGTGCAACACATGTGACTGACATTTCAATTGTTGTGCTCCAGACATTGAAAAATAACCTTTGAAACACATCACAGAGGCTTATCTCTAATAATGTTGCTCTGCGTAATCCACACACCTCACTGCCATCTTACTTTTCAGTGGAAAGTTCAACATCTGCACGGAAAAACAACACCAGTGTAATGAAGTGAGAAAATATGATGTAATCTTTTTAATTTTTGCATTTATTGCATTTGACTTCTGTCGGCACTTGAATCAAAGTTGTTGCACATAACTCCTTCTTTCTACAATCGCTTATCACTGGCTGATGGTTTTGCTCCATTTATTTTTAGCTTATCGCCACAAAGTTATACTAGTTTTAGCTAAACATCATTTGTTGTCCTTGTTTTGAGTCTATAGTAGATAGATAGATAGATACTTTATTGATCCCGAGGGAATTATTATTATTATTATTTTTAAATATACTTATACTAGTATACTTAAAGCTGTCTGTGAGAATGCCAAATGTAATTTAAAGTAGTTCTCCAATCTCCAATCTTCTGAAAAATCCCTGTTCTGTACGTGTGATGTGACCTCTGACCTGTCTGTGGAGCAGACCAGGAGAAAGTGAACTTCAGTTAAAGAGAGATTCTCTCAGCATGGAACACATGAGCTTCTCTAACATGTTGTGTTTGTAAGCTGCAGTGAAACAGTCATTGCCTTTGTTACAGACACACAGGAAAGGTGGTGTACAAGGGGCTTTAAATCAATCCAATGAGTGAAATGGGTTTGTATAATCCTCCGCTTATATAATCTGTACACTACAGACCTAAGAAAATTCCATCAGAAATCATTATTGTCGTATCTTCTTGAGCCATACATCCAGTGATGTGGCGCATCAAACAGGGGAAACAGATTGTACGATCGATATTACACATGTAAACTCCCCCACAGTGGTTGCTCTGCTGTTACATCTGTAGCTGGTTGACACATTAGATCACAAGCTATCAGGGCAACACCCTTGAGGTTTAACCTGCTAAACACAGATATGGCTTTGATTAGGTTTTCAAGGCATGTCTTTACTTATCATGCACAGCTTTAGTCGCCTGCCAAATTCCTCTCATTCTGTTGTCTCCACCTTTCTACCTCCATCTAAACTGAAAGAGAGAGAGGCAGAGATGTATAAAATCAGAAAATACTCGAGGTGAAAGTAGGTCAGAAAAAACTTCCTATGTCAAGTGTTGCATATGCATTAAGATAATTAAAAACAGCTGCAGCAACACAGCAACAACAGCAACAACAGCAACAACAGCAACAACAACAGCAACAACAGCAACAACAGCAACAACACAAACGGTGAGATGAGATTCAGCTCAGCTCCGAGGGCGTCGTCCCCTGAGAATTAAGGTTTTGGCGGCTGTCACTGGTTTGGTGTCACTTATCACGCCTTTAATAAACACTTTTGTGTCTAAAGAACGAAGTGACAAAGAGACTGCTTTCTGTGCCGCTGTGTACATGTATTATTCTTGCTTGTGTGCCAGTCTGTGCTTTGTTTATAGTCATGGCATAGATTCCTAAACTGTAAGCTTGTGTTGTTGAACAAATCCTGCCATCATGATTATTTTAAAGAAGGTTGTGTACAAAATAAATGTTGATGATTTTCCACAATGACAAAAATAAAATGTTCATCATCAAAGTAGTTTTTCTAAATGTTCAAAATTAAAAAATACTTGATAGCAGCAGCTTTAGTCTAAATATAATAACTGAAGCCTTGCATGCACATGTGCTCATAGGTCAAAGTTTGTGTGTTGGTAGGAGAGAACATTCTGTACACACACACACACACACACACACACACACACACACACACACACACACACACACACACAAACACGCACACACACAGGTTTACAGAGAGAGAGAGAGAGAGAGAGAGAGAGAGAGAGAGAGAGAGAGAGAATGTATGTGTTTGTTTTGCATGTGTGTGAGTTTCCGCGTGGCTCGTTGTTGTTGTGCAGAGGCTGCCTGTCTGCCTGAATAACAGAACCTCTCTTATCTCTGTAGCTGAATGGGAAACATGGGTTTACAGCATTTGTGTTACAAAAGCCAGAGCTCAGCGCTAAGAAACACATGAAGCTGACTCTGCCCAATACACAAGCGTATGGTTAAAAATAGATACCCAACACAGGGTATCTGAGGCAGCCTGTCGCTGAGCCGCTGCCTTTTCTGGCTGTTGTGTGGGAAAAGAAAGAGGGGGTGGGGGTTCGAGGAGCTTAATAAAAATTGTCTGGGTGTAAGGGTGATCTCCATGTTTTCTCTGGCTGTGTCTCCACTTTTACTCAAAAAACCCAAATGTTTGACACAGGGTAACAAACACGCATTGACTTGACCATAATCTGTAGTCATTGCTGTACACACTAGACCCAGGCCTGTCAGGCCTACAGTGACGAAGCTACCATGGAAGCCGCTAACCATCGGAAACAATTTGAGGTTCAGTGTCTCGCTCTAGGACATTTGGAGCCTGCGATCAATATGAAGAGGTTGTTGCAATGTTTACAAAACAGAGGGAACAAGGCAGACAGTTATAAACAATTATAGTATGATTTTTCTTTATTTTGCAACATTATTTACCGGAAGCAACACACTGCATATTGTAGATTCAAGATTCAAGATATTTATTGTCATATGCACAGATAACAGACAGTTGTACTGTACAATGAAAAACTTACTTTACTAATCCTCCAACAGCAAATTCTTTTAATTAGAACTAAAAGCAAGAGATATACACAATATCCAAATAAATAAAGAGGTAAAAGGTATTGCACATAGGTTCACAGTACAGTGTTAGTACTGTGAAATATGAAATATTGCACAAATAAGGCGGACAACAACAAAGTGCACTATGCATTGTTCATGTTTTCACAGTACAATCAGTTGGGGGGGGAGCATATTCACAAGCCTGATGGCCTGCGGGTAGAAACTGTTTGTTAGTCTTGTAGTCCTGGATTTTAGACTCCTGTAGCGCCTGCCTGATGGCAGGAGAGTGAAGAGTCTGTGCTGGGGGTGTGTACTGTCCCTGATAATGTTTTGGGCTCTCCTGGTGACCCTGGTGGTTTAAATGTACTGTAGTGAGGGGAAGGCTGCTCCTGTGATGTACTGTGCAGTTTTTATCACACGCTGGAGTGCCTTCCTGTCCCAGGCAGTGCAGTTTCCATAGCAGACTGTGATGGCACTGGTAAGGACACTCTCAACTGTACATCTATAGAAGTTGATGAGAATTTTGGATGACATGCCAAATTTGCTCAGCCTCCTTAGGAAGTACAGTCGCTGCTGGGATTTCTTGATGTTCTGTCATGTGTTGTGAGACCAGGTGAGGTCCTCGCTGATGAGGGTTCCGAGGAATATTGTAATACCACAGTGTATAAATACTCTTTTACAAATGAGTCCTGCATTCAAAACTTTACTTTAGTAAAAGTACAAAATTATTAGCATCAAAATATACTTAGTAGTGAAATTAAAATGGCCCATTTCAGAATACTTTATATTACATTACAATTATTGATGCTTTAATGTGTTCATCAATTTAATGTTGCAGCTGGTAGAGGTGGTGGACCTCATTTTAATTACTTTATATATTGCTGAGTAGTTAGATCTGCAATAATGCATCATCATTTACAAGTTGTATTAATCATTTGAATCTGTGAAGTAACTGAAGCAGTCAAATAAATGTAGTGAGTGAAAAGTACAGGATTTTCCATCTGAGATGTAATGGATTAGAAGCATCAAGTAGCAGAAAATTATAATACTCAATTAAAGTACAATTACCTTAAACGTCTAATTAAGTACAAGTAGTTGAGGAAATTAATGCTGTTACTTTCCAGCACTGCATATTTTTACGTGTCTTTGAGATTAAAAAGATTAAAAAGATTAGGATTATGGTTGAAAGAGCTACTTTAGTAATCTCATAATAATTCTATCGTAAATATATAGTAATCCTGTAGTTGGTAAATAAGTCTCCCTTTCACAGCAACACTGAGCACCTGTGGTTGGGAGAAACACAATGAAGCCTGTATACAACATGTTTGTTGGCCTGAAAAGGGCAATTATATTTTCACCTCCAATGTCAGAGTTCATAATATCTGGATTCAAAATTCAAACAATTACTGTAACTTGAGCTTTCATTTGGAGCTGTCAAAATGCAGACTTTCCATGTGTAATCTGATCACTCAGAAGAAATTTAGTTTGGAGTTGCTCACATTTTACAGATATTATGATATGAATTCTGATGAAACCTTCTTTCAAAAAACACATAACTCCCACATCCACAGCATGAAGTTGGCTGGTGCTGAGTTACAGTAACTTCAGAATTGTTCTCTTTGTCTAAGTGATAATTGGTGTGTGAGCCACATACAGTATGTGTATATAACACTTTTACTATCCTTAGAAGAAACTAATAACAACACAACTCAAAAGGAGTTTATTAACAAGTATGCAACAAAGAAGAGCAAAAGAAATGACTAGAAGAAATGTTTATATCGATTTATATTTATCGAGCGATCCATCTGCATGAATCTACTGTATACCTAATACAGTGACAAATACTAAAAAATTGAAATGTTGAAGGAAACAACTTCCATAATCATATGCAATATAAAGATATACAGTAGATATAGATGTAGAATCATGTGAAGGGAAAGATAACACTATTATTGTCTATGTGTGTGCATTGTGCTGCATTCATAAGTGTGTATGCCTGGTTTTGTATTCTTAACCTTCAGTAGCTGATATCAGGTTAGGGTTTTTTCTCAGGTGTGTGTGTGTGTGTGTGTGTGTGTGTGTGTGTGTGTGTGTGTGTGTGTGTGTGTGTGTGTGTGTGTGTGTGTGTGAGAGAGTGTCTGTGTCTGTGTGTCTGTTATTCCTGTTTTTTGTACTCATAGTTCTTCTCTACACAAACAATAATGTTCACACTGCAGCCTCTTGGGTCTGAACTGACACATTCAAAAAGCTGTCTGTGTGTGTTTGTGTGTGTATGTGTGTGTGTGTTTGTGTGTGTATTTGTGTGTGTGTGTGTGTGTTTGTGTGTGTATGTGTGTGTGTGGGTGTGTGTGTGTGTGTGTGTGTGTGTTTGAATGTGTGAATGAGAACATATGCAGAAGGGGGGAACAGAGCAACATGTTCACAAACACACATTACATTGTAAAACATGCACACACACACACACACACACACACACACACACACACACACACACACACACACACACACACACACACACACACACACACAATAATAATAATACATTTTATTTATAAGCGCACTTTTCATTTGCGTAAACAAAACTCAAAGTGCTACAGAGTAAAAACGATGAGCAAAATATACATTTAAAAGATCAAATAAAAACATTTGATAGACAAGACAACACTTTAAAATGGTTAAAGTCTAGCAAAATGCTTTGTTAAAAAGATGCGTTTTTAGGCCTGTTTTAAAATCATCCACAGTCTGTGGCGTCCTCAGATGTTCAGGGAGAGCATTCCACAGTCTGGGAGCGGCGGAGCAGAAGGCGCGATCTCCCATGGTTTAGAGCTTGGTCCTGGGGGGAAGGAGGAGGTTAGCCTTTACAGAACGGAGGATTCTTGTGGAGGTTTGTGGGATGAGCAGTTCTCTGAGGTAGGATGGAGCATTTCCGTGAATGCGCTGATGGGTGTAAAGGGAGATTTTATAATCAATCCTGAGTGAGACCGGGAGCCAGTGCAGTGACTTGAGGATGGGTGTGATGTGTTCGTACTTTTGCACTCTCGATCCTAGCAGCGCTGTTCTGGATGTATTGCAGCTTCTGGATGTTTTTGCTAGGAATCCCGATGAGAAGTGCATTGCAGTAGTCAAGTCTGGAGGAGACAAATGCATGGACAAGCTTTTCAGTTCTTGCATGTTTGTCTGATGTGGGCCTCAAAGGTCAGGTGAGGATTCATTTTAACACCCAGATTGGTGACTGTCGATGAGAGTGGAATGTTCTGACCGGAGAAGGTGATGCAGGTTATGGAGGAGGACTGGACCTGATGTGGGGTGAAGGGCTTCGGTTTTAGTGCTGTTTAATTGGAGGAAATTGTGCTTCATACACACCTCTATCTCCTCCAGGCAGGTGGTTAATGTGGATGATGGCAGAGGTGCAGAGGGGGTTGGGTTAGTTCTGATGTAGAGTTGTGTGTCATCAGCATAGCAATGGAACGATATTCCATGCCGGTTGATGACACGACCAAGGGGGGACAGATCCTTGAGGGACACCACAGGTGACAGAGTGTGTTTGTGATTTTGACACTCCCAAGGGGACATGCTCAGTCCTCCCAGTGAGATATGAGGTGAACCAGTTTAGGGCCGAGTGAGAGAGTCCGATTGTGGAGTGAAGACGGTTGAGGAGGATGTCATGATCAACGGTATCAAATGCTGCAGTTAGATCAAGGAGGATGAGGAGAGATGGAGTTCCGGCATCAGCTGTCATCAGCAGATCGTTGGTGACCCTAACCAGGGCAGTTTCTGTACTGTGGCCAGGGCGAAAACCAGACTGGAATTTTTCAAAGAGGTTATTGAACTTGAGATGGTCCTGAATCTGAGTGGCAACTACTTTTTCCAGCACCTTGGATAGAAATGGCAGGTTGGAGATGCGTCTGTAATTGGCAAGGACATCTGGGTCTAAGGTGGGTTTTTTGAGGAGTGGTTTGATGACAGCATTTTTTAAAGGGGATGGAACATGACCAGACTGGACGGAGTGGTTTATCACTGTAGTGATGAGGGGACTTATGGCACAAATGTTAGATTTGACCAGGGCTGTGGGAAAGGGGTCCAGGGCACAGGTGGAGGGTTTCATCTTTTTGATGATGGCCTCAACCTCTTGCTGAAAGATGTCAGTGAAGCGGCAAAGAGGCTGGGTAGGTCCGGGCTGGGGGTTGACAGTCGGGACTGGCAGAGCAGCGGAGTTGGAGAGGAGAGAGCGGATCGTATCTACTTTTTTTCAGAAAAATGCGATGGAATTGTCACACTGCTCCTCTGTGGTGTCTTGGTGTAAGGGAGTTTGAGGTTTGAGGAGATTATTTACTGTGGAAAAAAGTTGCTTGGAGTTGCCAGGGTTATTGTTGATGATGTTGGAGTAGAAAAGTTTCGGTGTGTCTCTGAGGGACTTTGCGTAGGCCTTTTGGTGTTCTTGGTATGCCTGTCTGTGAACAGTGAGTCCTGAAGCCTTGAGGCGCCGCTCGAGGACACGCCCTGCTGTCTTCATCTTCCGCAGCTCGCAGGTGTACCAAGGGGCTGAGCGTGAGAATGTGACTGTTCTGGTTTTGACATGGGCGTGGAGATCCAGTAGACTGCTCCGAGATTTGTTGTAAAAGTCCACAGATTCATTGACTGATGTGAGATTTATAGCGGAGAGATGCTGGAGATCCGAGATCATGGTGTCCGGGTTGATGTTTTTCAGATTTCTGAAATGGATTTGACGTTTTGGTTTGGTGTAGGGAAGCAGGATGGGGGCAGAGTGTGTGATGACTAGGTCCAGTGTGTTTCCCCTAGTGTGTGTGGGGACATCAACATGTTGAATGAGGTTGAGGCAGTCCAGAAGGTGTAGGAACTCGGCAGCATAGTGACAGGAGGGGGTGTCAAAGTGAATATTTATATCTCCAAGTATTATAATATTTCCACACACACACAAACACACACACACACACACACACACACACACACACACACACACACACACACACACACACACACACACACACACACACACACACACACACACACACAATAGCTGTCCAGCATACACACACAGGAAGTGTGATGGATAAACAGGCATCATGGCGGATGGTAGTGGGCCAGAACAGACTGCTGCACTGAGATGTTTTTCTCTGACCTGAACTCTTCAACCTCCCACGTCACCTTTGACCCACCTCCAAATATAGAGCGAAGACTTTTTCCTTTCTTTTGTTTTCAACGTCTGTTGCAAATAACAAAGAGTGAGAAAGAACAATTAATCTCAGCCAATCCCTGCATGAAAGCTCAGGAGCTAGGACTAAATTGGGTGATGTTTAATTGCATGGGTGCTGTCATCTTCTGAAATAATTACTAACCATGTGTTTTGGTGCTAATTTTAGGAAAGATACCCCGATTCTCTAAGACAGTAAGTACCTGCACATGTAGTTTTAGAAGAAAGACCTAGAAAATGATGTACATTGTAGGAAGGAACTGCTTGAATATTAAAAGATACATTTTCCACTTATTATATATAGATGTCCATCAGTGCTGATGGTAGATATAATTCAAAATGTATTAGTGTGTGCTAAATTGACAGAGAGCTGAGTTCTCCTGCTGCAAAATCTGTTCCAGCAGCATCATTTGACTTGACAGTGACATAGTTGGAGGCAAGGAAGAACTACAAACTACTTCATCTTGGATTTCTAGTCTCCGCCTCTGAGTAGCCAGGCGGTGCCATGCTCTGTCTCTCAAATTGCCCTCTGATGCCGACAGAAACGGAATCATTCAGCTGCAATGAATGTCAGTGTGGGAAGTTTTTGTTTGACGCTGTCGCCGTCGGCCCTTTCCTATTACTAGGAATATATGGGTACTGTAAAATAAATAATAATAATAAATAAAGTGTGCAAAATCAAACAGTTTGAGATGAATACATTGCAATGACTGGACAAGGGAGGAACAATGAGGACAAATGACATACATCTGAATTTATTTTATTTTAGCTACCAAACAGTAAAGAAATTACTTTTGTGTTAGACTGTCTTTTATGTGTGTTGTCAGTCTGAACCATGTTCTATTGTTAAAGTTGAAGGCCGTGCTTCATACATCTAGTGGACAAAAATAGCCATCACATCGCTGTAAACAGGAAACAGGATGGAGGTTTTGACTATGTGAGTATTGAGTGTGTGTTTTTAACTTCCTCTACCCTGCCAACTGCCACTTCTCTCTTTCTCCATCACTCTCACACACTCTCTGCTCTCACTCAGAAGGCCTATCAAACTCTGTGTGTGTGTGTGTGTGTGTGTGTGTGTGTCTCTCTCTCTCAACCTCCCTCCCTCCACCAGGATCAGCTGACCTCACATGCACACACTCAGGACTGCAGCGTCAGCTGTTGGTGGCGCCATAATCTTCGGAAATTTAAAAAGTGAACTTCCAGGCGCACAT
This sequence comes from Cottoperca gobio, assembly GCF_900634415.1. Lineage (NCBI taxonomy): Eukaryota > Metazoa > Chordata > Actinopteri > Perciformes > Bovichtidae > Cottoperca > Cottoperca gobio. Next base: position 18,868,280 of record NC_041358.1, read on the forward strand.
TGTACTTGGTACAGTCAACAAGATAAGACAAAGGCTCCGGGGAGATAATTAACTGATTTTCAGGATTATTACAAGGAACACCTCTGAAAATATTTGCACAAATCCGAAAACAGAGTTGAGAATCTTGGAGAGCAGCCAGTAGGGAAGTGTGAAGCAGCCCCAGACACTGGCCTCACCCTGTTTACTTTTAATCACTTCGCTGACAGTCTTCTCCACATTTACAAAGAGTGCTGCTCTGATATACGCTCCAGTTCTGTTATCATATCTGACATGCAGACAAACATGAACAGATGATCCAGTGAGCGCTCACAAGGCTTCGGCTAATTAGTAATACAATGCTGAAATGCCACAGTCCATCAAATTTAGAGTGTTGTCTGAGATGTAAAATAAACAAACATAAACAAAGTGAGGAAGCCTGAGGCTGAAGCTCTACTATCAAACTATGAACACAGAAGACAGATTTTACCACTCAGATACATTTTCTATCTTGAAGATGCTATGTGGAGTTTTCTTACAAGCAAACAAGAGTCATGTTTATAAGCAAACAGAGATCCGTTTAAAGGAATAGTTCAACATTTGGGGACATATTGTTCACTTTCTTGGTGAGCTTTTAGTTGAGAAGATCCCTTCCATGTCTGTGGGTAAATATGAAGCTAGCACCAGCAAGTCAAGTTAGCTTAGCTTTGCACAACTATGGGAATCAGGTGGAAACAGCTAGCCTGGCTCTGACCAACTGTAACAAAATCTGAACACCAGTGCACACAAACAAAAGTTATGTTTACATTCAGTGTTTCCCACCAAAAAACATTCTTGGTATGCATTGAATTGATTTCCTTCATAATAAAAAATGTGCGAAGATAGTTCTTTAAACAATTTAATTCCTGTATTGTTTACAGTGCATTCATGTGTACTAGCTTGCTCTTTCTTCCCTCTCTCTGCTGGGACATTGTTGCTTTTCTTGCCACATTACCGCCACCTGTAGATAAGTGGAATAGTGAGAGACCATTGGCGGGAATCTGTTTTGTGTACATGTGCATTAAACAAACAAATTGGGACTCATCAAACAGCACTACTATCCAAAACCTAATATGAGGACATTACATCTTAGGTTTGCTGCTCTTTATACTTCAACCTTACACCTGTTCTCCTCGCTCGTAGACACTTTCCTCTGTACAATGCAGCAGGGATTGATAGAGTAGCTCACAAGAGTAAAAGGAGAATGTGAATAAAATGTCCACTACAGAGGTCAAGTCAATGGGCTGGGTCTCAGGAGGTTAAATTAGCATCTGTATGCATATACCTTTTGTGGATCCTTTTCTGAACACAAAAAAATGGTATGGTCCTTCTTGGATCCCAAGAGTCTTGTGCAATCTCATGAAAATGTTCCTGACATCAAATCTATTATTATGCTTACGTATCTGTAATGAAATCCTTTGAAATGGTTCACTGGTCAAATGCAATAATGGAGTTAAAAGAAAAACAAATCATTATGAATGCTTACATTTACAAAAAGGCCTCAAGAGTAGAAGTGCTGTTTGGAAGTTACAAGTCATGAAAGTGTCAAACAGTTTGCATTACACAGTGTACTTGCCAGAAACTCGTCAACATGAACAAACGAATCCCTTCTGAAATCAGAAACCAGAGAACTAAAACAAAAGCATCTGATGTACTCAGGAAGTGTTGATTGAACTGTCACAAAATGCAAACCTGATATCGCTGCACGTATTTCTCTTTGGGAAAAAAGTAAAAAACACAGAACACACAGTGCAGTTTCTCTTCTAAGTTAAAGCTTTAAACGTTCAGTACCTTAAGATTCCATCGTTAGGAGGAAACAGATCAGACTACACGGTTCAGCTGTCGAGCTCTGCGCTGTAATTGGCTGTTATGTCATGTTAAAATGTTTTTGAATCATTTAGTAAGGGACCGCAGGTGTTACAATTAGAAATGAAATGAACTTGAATAAAGTTTGATGACTTTGCTAATTAAAATGTTTTTGTATACATATTGGGTGGAGAACACAGTCATGTCTAATTAAACACGCATTCCAATTAATGAGCATCAGAGGAAAAGTACATACCATAAGAGTTAGTAATGTTTGTGGGTTGCTATGAGACTGTTGAAAAAGTGATTGAATTCATACGTCAGTGACTTCCTTCTGGCTGCACCTTGATGTGAGCATAATCATTATTATTAATTGTTTTTTATTATTATCAATAACAATAATTAGATACGATTATGACATGTTTTTTTATGTAAAATCTTAATCGGCAAAGTAACAACTATTGCTGTGAAAAAGATGTATTGGAGTAAACACGACACAACACAGAAGTACATCAAAATTGTTCTTATGTACAGTTCTTGATTTAAATATACTTACATTTGGCACTGATATTTCACTTCTGGGGTCTCATAGGAATTCAACTTTATTTTTGATAAGAAAAAAAGAATCCTAGTTTGTTACTGCTGAAACTTTCAGGCTCTCTTTGGCAAGTGTCCAGTAAAAACTTTTGAAGAAACTTCTCCTTTTAGCAAGAAGTTGTGTTTTATTCCAGAGGATTACACCCAGACTTCCTACTGTGAACCGGTGGCATGGAGAACTCTTTAAGGTTTTGGAGCGCTTGAGCTCAGTCAGTACGCAGGGGGCATTGCACTGTGGCATGGCATCCTTTCTTTTAACAATTAACACTTGAAATGATGAAGGCACTTGCCAATGACAAGGTAGTACAACATGTAAACCATACTTTGGTGTTTCAATTTTACCTTTACCTTTACCTTACCTTAAGTCAACTATTTCTTTCTAACATACTTAAACATGAGTTTAATCTGCTTATAGCACCTCATATTATTAGAGTTATAAGAACCTATACATACTCATGATGCTTTATACAACAATTATCATAACATATTTTAAAGCATTTTATAATTACTTATAAGGTCAAGTATCATAATACTTCATAATTGCTAGTCACTCACTAACTTTTGAAATGTAATGATTTTTTTCCCTCCACTATACTTAAACAAACATTGATACTATTGACTTATAATCAGCTTGCAATGTGTTTTATCTGCCTATACATCAGGAATTTCATTACTTCACTCAATAACTACTGACTTTAATATATATATATATATATATATATATATATATATATATGTTATATATGTATATAATATAATATATTGGTTACTGTCAACAACTGCAGGTGTGTGGAAGATGAGAGAATCCAAGTTGAAATGTGCCACTCCTTTGTCTCCTGGCGACATGTACGCACATGTTCAAAGTTACTCATACAGATTTTTGCATACAGGTAAGCTTGCATGCACACCCAGATATACACCCACATACTCTTCTACTCATGCACACTCCTGTCGCCTGCCACTCCCTGCAGTGCTTGGTCGGTGACTGACTCCTGACCTGCATCCTCCTCTGTCTCTGCTGATTAGCGGCACGGCTGAGGAAGGAGGAGGCGGAGACGACACCAACAGCGCACTGCTCCAACTTGGCCTGCATGTCTGGGCTATTTCCAGCCGCCGCCTGCGTGGCCTCAGGATGCAGCCCAGAGCAAGACGAAAGAAAGCAGAGGATCCTGACTCCCATCTACTCCCGGCTCTGGCTTGTGTCCTCAGTGGCGCTTGGAAAAAGGTTCTCCAGAGGTGATTAAATCAGCGCGGCCTCTGAAGACAACAGACCTGGTCGTGAACCCCAGAGCTTTGTTTAAGATATGACACCAGTGGATCGCTCTTTTTGATCCAACACAAAGGGCCCTTGATGTTAAACAATGTTGGGCATTGTGATGCTGTTGGCAGTACAGCTGACTCTGCGTCTTTTTTGTTCAACTTATATGGAAAGGATGAGGCCTATTTAACCTCTTGTTACTTGTATTTTTTATTAATATATTTAATAATAATAATATATTTTACTTCAAATTTGAATTGCATTATTTCCATCTGCAAGTGTGTTCCGTTATCCCACACACTCACAGTCACATAGGGTCACAAGGACGTCACAGCGTGATTCTTACTCATAGTATCCACCCATATTTGCTCTGAAAAACCGAACTGGCAACCGTCCAGTCACCCTGATCAGCCCTTTTTACTGGCAGACTCCATCATGTCTGTGTCATTCAGACATGTTTATGATGCTGGCATTAGCGGCCGCGTTCACAGTAACCAACAGGTTTGCCAGAACTGACTCTTATTCCAAGGAAATGTTTTCATGTTGTTGGCTGCGTTGCGAGGTAGCGTGTAAAGACTTTGCACATGGTATTTTTACCAGCAGCCAGGTTTAAGTAGAAGACTAAGAGTCCAAGATAATCACAGGGGTCCTGACTTCTCTTAGTATAAACCGCAACGCCAGGAATAAACCTTTAGAGATTTTAGAACTAGTCAAGCTCCTGAAGACCAAGAGTGCACTAAGAATGGGTGAAGTTGATTAGTCTGCATGTTTTCGTCAGATAACACTAACATTACCACCTGGGAAAGAGATCATCTCTATTCCACTTCACTATTTTACAAACAGATTTTAAGAAGGCAGCTGATACTGTTATCAGCGTGCTGTTCCTCGTCTGTTCGGTGCACATACAGCACTAGATTTAGTATTATTATCTGAAAGGAGTACATTTAAAAACATTCCCTAACCGAGTATAGGCTAAATCAGTATTGCATTGACGACAGAGAACAGAAAAACTGAACTTTATTGGTTAAAAACATTATCCAAATTATAACTTAAAATTGTAAAAAAAACAACATTTAGGTGGAACAATTTAGAAAAGAAACATGTTAATACAGAAGACAACATTTTTAGATATTTACACACAGTACTGTATAAATACAGGAAGATGTTGGCGTGTTGTGAAAGTCATATTGCTGTGCTTGTGTGTGCCTGCGGTCTGAGAACATATGCTGTACTGAATGTAGTGAACACAGATGATTGGCACTGATAATATCGCATGACATCTGTCAGTGTTGCTATCGCCTATGCAGCTTGTTGTTGTTAACATGGCTGGATTAACCTGCTTAAGTGTCCCTGGGGAAAAGAATAGCCCCTTTGTAAATTAGTTTTTAGAAAACATTACTCAGGCAGGAGAACTGGTATGATGCCCATGCTCATCATGATGAAGGGACTGTTTTTGTACAACAATGGAGGTCTATGGTACAGAGGAATATGTTTTACAAGACTTTGGCTACTCATTTGTTAGTGGTATTTTCACTAGGTTTGATGATAATAAGAAAGATATTGAATAAGACTAACCTGAGGTCTGTATTATCAAATACCTGCTCAATAATTGTTTCTACAGAGACAGACGAGACATCCATGATGCACTGCTTCTGGTGGTAGTCTGCATAGTGAATAATACTAATATTAGTTTGCTGCTGCTGTGATGTGCACTGAAATGTGTCAGTTTTCAGCGTTCATCTCCTGCTGGCTACCAGGATGTTCTGCTGACAATAAGAAGTCTATAATCTGTGTGACCAGATTGATTCGGTGCCAACGGACTCGCAGGGTGTTGCGTGTTTGCTGCACAGCAACAGCACACTCGTCTGCACAATGACAGTGGGATCTTTATGGTTAACATAGCATTCCTCCTACACACATTCACATTCGTTACTACAGTTTTTGAGAAGGTGGTTGCAGGTTACACAGAAACACATTGACTGATTTTGCAGAAGATTGGAGATTGGAGATTGTCTAAGTAATTCCTCAGAATAGCGATATCTTCTAAATTCTGTGTAAATCCACAATTACTGTCTTTTGATAATAAGCAGGTCCCTTCTGCAAATTCCAGCCTGCTTTCTAAAGGAAGACATGTGTAATGTCTTCCTTTAGAAAATGTGTCAATTTGATCTACAGTAACACCAGTTTGACAAATACAGGAACATAATTTCGACACATCTCATCTATTTTTGCAGTGTACTTGAGAGTATCCTACTTTTCAACAACACATTTACTTTGCAGGCAGCAAATCACAGGAAGAGTTTGAATCCATGACTCTGAGCATTCACCTGATTGTCTGTAGAGCATGGTGTAGTCAAGCCATTAGGACTTTGTAACCTCTGATGAACATAGCTCTTGTTCTTGTAACACCATGTTCCCCTTGCATAAGTGCCCAACCCTTTGCCCTGACTGTGATCATTGGTAGACCGTATGTCTTGTTGCTTTTTGATGTTGACAAGGTCTCTTTTCACACTGAGGGTTCAACAAATGGTAAACCTGTGTTGATTCTGTGTTTGAAAGGGTTGACCAGGTTCAATTTCAATATGAAAGGTGGACCAGCAGGGTCTTTGACAAATTATGTCATTGGTTCCAAATGGGGGCGCACAATCGTGATGCAATTATCACAGGTCGTCGTAGCCCATAAACTAACGGGGCGATGGCAGGAGGAACGTTTTCAGCTGCATTGGACGACTGATGATTTGAACAACATGTAAATGTAGCAAAACTTCGAGGTTCAGGAGCTCCTGTACGTAGGGTGTGCGAATATAACAAGGCTGCTAAATATGAAACGCATTCCATACACAGAAACAGAAACACACTGTGCACGCTAAACATGTTTTTGCATACATTGATGATCTGTAATCCTCCAGATTTGTAACCACCAACCCACTCTCCCTCCCCCGCCCCCAATTCCAGCATGTACGATAATTGTATGCATTGCTCCCGGGTTGTGACCAGGTCGTATCTGAATTGTCATGACCAGGGATTAACCTGTGTTGACCTGCTTGGTTTGAATAGACAGAAGAATGGTTGTACTTGGGTCAGATAACAAACAACTGATTTGCTAATCATGTGACGCTAAATCTCATTTTATCATAACTGGTGGTGCAATCCAAACAATTTATTATTAAACATTAAATATGCACATATAATATAAATAAATATACGCACAATGATAGTAGAAAAGCTATTAAATGCTTTTTAACATAATAAAATAGTTTTGACAACACCCTTAAAATTGGATTGTTGGAAGCAATCATGATTATTGTGTACCATATCATGTTTTTGGTCCAGAGCCATAGGCCTTTCAAAAAAAAATGATTCAGGCACTACTTTTGGGAAACCCATCAAAGAAGATGACGTCTGCAGTTCCTGTAACCACCAAACTTGTGAGAACTGGTGGTTCTGACGTATCATCCAGAAAATTCACAGACAAGTGTCACATGCAGCATGTTACACACCACACTTAGCGATGTCATAGCAGGTAATTTACTATTGACAACTGATGGAATAAAGATCTTCTCAAGCAATATGTAATCGCTTAGGTGCCTAGTAGGTAACTGAAATAAAATCGATGTGCTAATATATGTGTTCGTCATAGAGGATCATTCTAGTTTCAAACACATTTCTTTAAAGTCAAATAATATTTCTCTAACAATGTATGAAACATACACAACATCCTTACTTTCTTTACTTTTTTAGGGCAGTCAACCTGTGAAAATGTATCTTGGTTTCCTAGCAACAACATCCTTCTTTTGTCCAAATCAGATGCAGAAATCAGGAAAATAAATCATTAACATGGCCTCACTGCAGTGTCCATCCATCTGATTGTGTAGCATTGGATGAAAACAAAATAGACCGTCTCTGTTTCATTGGGCTGTTAAACAAAGCCCCTTGCAGTAATTGTTCAAGGAGGGATTTAATGGTGCTTCACTACAGTATATCCTCAGGCCTTTTGAAAAACTGGTGTCCCTTACAGGTGAAGATTAGTCATATAATGAGGATTGCACAACAGGGTGTCATCTTTTCCGTGCAGTGAAGATCTTTTAATAATGGATTTGTATTCTCTGTGTGTTTATTGCTGTCTAAAACAACAGAAAATCAACCAAATCATTCTGGCTGGAAATGTACTTGTCTTTCTTATTGGTCAAAAATTAGAAAATGTAAATCAACAAGCATGGAGAAACACTTACTGAGCAACATGAAGCAGAACGCGCAGCAGATAGATTTAGTGATACTTGAAGCAATCTTGCTTTGGTGTTCCTACTAAACACTTGCAGTCCAAGTCAGTCCTCTCTTAATCATGTTAATTACATGTGTCAATCTCAACAAACGCCCAAGCAGGCAGCCCATAATCCCCGGCATTTTGGTTCACTTCCTGCATTTGGGTCGGATTATGTTCTCACCACACTGGGGTTCTCCTGGAAACGGTCCGAGACCACCTCTCCCAAACAGTCTTGGATCGGATGTTTTGGTTTGCCAACCGCCCAAACAAACCTCACCAGGGGTTGAGCCGCATCAGACTAAAACTGACTAAATGTTGGCTTGTGAAAGCGCCCTTAAAGCGTTTTTCTCCATGAAAGTGGGTCACTGTTACAGTGTAGCTAAAACGAAGCTGACTACAAATGCTGTCTCTGCAAAGAAGTGAGATACATCGTAAGCTCAAAAGAAGGAGCAGCATGCAGAACTGTGCTCAACAGCCTTTGATAAAACATTAAAGTTGAGTTTGTTTGGAGTACAATGCGGCGCTGAGTTTTCCAGACTGTAAGAGATGGGTCACATTATAAAAGGAAACTCACACTAATGTCAGCTCCGCTGCTCCGTCCACTGAGCCGTTCAGTGGAAAGCTCATATTCCAGGTAAGCATTGTGTGGAACAGTAGCAATGCTTTCTTAATCTATGTCCAGGCGAAGTTTTATCACCCATATCTTTATGTCTCTGACAAGTAGAGGTCCATCTACAGCCAAAACTCACTGACTTGATTGACAGTCAGCAGTAGTTTTCCTGTTATGTTGCCCAAAGGAATGAGACATCAAATCCAGGAAAGACTTTGGAGTTGGAAGCACTCTTTGGAAAAAAAACAGTAAAAAAAAACACTGTTTGTCTCGAACGCTGGTACAGACACAAGAGAAGAAAACAACTGTTGCATATTATCACAGGTACATACAGTATACGGTCAGTGACTAAAAATACAACATGAGAAAGTTGTGAATGTTATCGCAGGAGGTCATAAAGAACTAGTAAAAGAAGAGGAGGCAGATAAAGGTTTCTCTGATGATATATCCTCACTGCCAGGCCTATAGCCTTGAGCAACAGCGTTTACACACCTCCCTGCACACTGCCAAACGTTATGAAAAAAACAAATAGGGATACTACATGGGGGCACTGTTCCTTTCGACAATTAAACGCACTTGAGTGTATCCTATTAATATTCTTCCATTAACAATTACCATGCTTAAAAGAAATGGGTGCAGCGTGATATCAATGAGAGTGTGTGGTGATCTTTAATTATCTTCTCAGTGACATTGAACATCACATACCTTTTAAACAGCAGTTATAAAAGTACCTGCCGCACGGACTCGCCCAGCGGAGACAAAAGCGCATAGTACAGTAGCTTCTCAAATTAAGAAGATAATATTGTTGCACCTCGAGGTGTAACGACAACGCGTAAATATGCAACACCAAAAATAAACCCGGAGATGAACATCAAGAGAAGGAACGTGAGTCACAAATGCATTGCACATAGATTGCAAATAGATTATGTTTTTTTTAACTGATTAAAAAATATTTGGTCAAACATCCTTTACTGGTGCAATCACTGTCATAGAAACAGCAGCTGCAGAGACATAAGAGAGAGAGACAGAGATGCATTAATGTTAGTACATCTAATATGATTACAAACACTGTGCAATGCTAAAGATGATCAGTAACAATGAAAAGTATAAAGAGGCTCATTGATAATTATATTTAGATGTAAATAGAAGAGCATAATGGGCAGAACCTTATGGTACACCTTAATGTATATATGTATATATATAAGAAAATCAGCAATACAAATTCCAAACTAAACAATACAGAAGAAAACAAAACAAATAAATATAATAAATTAAAAGAAGCGGGAGGATATGGAACACATTTATATACATTGTGTACAACTACTTATATATACATATACACACATACATATACACATGCATCTACCCATACTTATTTGTTCACATGCAGACTCATACTGTACGTATGTGGGTGCCTCGGTGCTAATAAGGGAGCGGTTAGACATTAGTGACATATAGTTTAGTCGTCTGTCTGTCTGAAATAGAGAGAACACTCTGGCGACTAACTTTCTGATACATTTTTATGATGTGGTTATATTTTCCCACATCTACAATCCATCATTTCTCAATTTCCAGTTATTTGTTTCAATTCTGTGATACTCAGGATTCTGATGAGATAATTTCCAGTACACAGTACACAATACACAATACACAATACACAATACACCATACACAATACACAATACACAATACACAATACACCATACACAATACACCATACACAATACACCATACACAATACACCATACACAATACAATGATGACTTAATATCATTGTGGTAAACAGAGAAATGTTACAATAGAGTGTGTCAGTGTAAAATTACACAAAGATATTGTTTTATAATATGCACACATACAGACATGCATATTTGAGAAATAATATACCAGACACACACACACGCACACACACACGCACACGCACACGCACACGCACACGCACACGCACACGCACACACACACACACACACACACACATACACACACACACACACACACACACACACACACACACACATTCATGGGGGATTCATGGGATTCATCATCATCTGGATAAAAACAAAGGACGTGTGGTAGGACAAATCACCCCGTGTGGTAAAGAAAATCTGGTCTCTCTCAATTTAAATCTCAAACATCCCCCGCCTGTTCAGCAGCTGTCTCATGCTGTTATACTGTAGTCTCTGTCAGCGGACCTGGAAGACCCACCGGCGCTGTACCTGCCACCCAGGCAACAAACTGCGCATACAAATCAACTCTCACACACCGGCTGTGTCTGATGTAATCTGCCGAAATTGACTCGCTTCACACTTCACCTGAGGACCGCCAACAGGTCAGGATGCAGGAACAAGAATGTGGAACAACTGCATTTTAGAGGAACTAGGTGGAGCGAATAATATAATATTTATTTGTAGGACCAGATAAAGAAATCAATCATCCTGCTTTGCTGAGAGACATACACGTTTCAAAATGTATAGTCTCCTGAACTAACCTGCTTTTGGTTTAGATAGTGATACAATATCAACGCTAAATGATGAAAACGGATAATAAGAAGACACAAGGCTTATACTGTATGACGCAAGGACAAACATAGATAAGAAGGCCATAAACCAGCTTAGGAAACAAACACATTTAGGATGACTGACCTGAATATCAGAATGTGTTAAATCAATTGTCTTCTCTTACTGCACAGATTCAGGTTAATTTATCCCCAATGTAGGCCTACCATGTCTACTACAGGCACGTATTTAATGTGTATTTTAAGACATGTTAAAAAGAGAAGAGTTGATGTGAAGGGAACGAGAGTGCAAGAGAAGGAACAAAATATGAAACTACTTCTTATTTTCTGATTACAAAATGAGATAAAAACTTCTTGACATAAAGATCAAACAGTTACAGTTTACTGTGAATCAACAAAACTTTATTTTCACTTTCAGTGCAGAAGGAAAGGTCACAACCTGAATCTCTGTTATAAACATGGGCTCAGATCAAGATCTCCTATTAAAACATCTGTTGTTTAACTATACACAATTCCCTTGATGGTGTCAGCTATTCTAAGAATGGTCACCTCTCTGCTCGGAGTTCAGCAGTTTGGTGGCTTTAAATCCAAACACACAGCCGTATGAAGTCAAACCCAGAGATAAACAATGGAAACATACAGAGAGAAAAAATAGCTAAGGCTCTGTAGGAAGTCTTATGTATTTAAATGGCAGATGTCTCAGACTATTGAACCACCTGCACGCTTTTACTGATTTTCAAACCTTCAACTACCACATTACGTACATTATGACCTCATCATACTAATATCATTATATTCACAAGTGAACCCTCTTTGCTGAAAATATATATCAACAACTCAATACATCTCAAACCGCAGTCCCTGAATAGAACCGTCTTTCCGAAATGTTAAATTGAGATGTGTAGATAATTTTTCTTTCTTTTGTCATCACTGCCTAATCTCATTTTCATTAAGGCTTTTGACTGAGTTAATCAGAATACGTTGCTCCTGAAATGAAGTCAAAGGGGCATGTCTGACACCATTATAAGAATCCTGGCATATTGGTATGCCAACAAGAGTAGAGTATGCAGGTCCAATGGAGCTATAGAGTCGCAGTTGGGGCTACTTCCACCAGCCCTCTTTACCTGAACAACTATGATGCTGTAATACTGGCAGTATGATTGGTAAAACCCTGATAACCATCTTATGTATGCCAACGATCTGGCTATTCTCCCTCCTAGCCAACCCTGTCTCTTGCTAAATTACATTCCCATACAACTAAACTGCTTCCTCAATTACGCTTCAAGGGAAACATATGTTGTCCAAGGTTATAGTCGCAGTTTGTAAAAAAAACAAACACAACAAAACTGCTTCATTGGGTTTAGAAAAAGATCATGGTTTTGCTTAAAATAAGTATGTTTGTTACATTACTTAACTAACGGAAATACATTTGAAATAAGTAAACATTGACTTTTGGTTTCGCACTGGACACAAACACCGGTCTCCTGGGTAAAAGTCCTGTGTTAGTTTGAGCCATCCATCACCTCCTCCTAATATGTACTTCCCAGAGTTTGATTAGAAACATATTTGTGATACGTCAAAAACAAACGTAATATAATATAATATAAATATGTTTCCCCCTCTAAATGTAATTGACAAAGCAGTTTCATTGTAAGCAGAACCAAGCTGCAAAATGTTCTCATATGCAGCTATTTCTGCATGCTTTTGCACACCATGTTATGCTCTGTTTATATTGTTTCTTTGTATCTTTGCTGGGCAAAAACAAATATTTAAAAAGTTGTAGAGAGATGTAGTGACAAAAAGAGTACAACCATTCACTTGTAGGTTTTACAGTTGGCTGAGGAAATTAAATTGTAAACAAGCCACTTCTCTAAACTTTCAGCTACTTCCCCAGGGGATGCCCGCTAGGTTGAGGTTGAGTGGAAGTGCCGCTGTGTGAACATGCCTCTGTCTAATGCAAAGTGTCACAACTGTCCACTGGGAGAGCATGGAGAGTAGCACAATGTGCTGGTTAGTCTCAGTGTGTCTTCATCCGAGGTTGCAACAATGTTAGGCATCCCTAGAGGCCATGTTCTGCTAAATACCAGTTCCATACATGATGCTTCACATGAACACTCAAGTAAGTTTCTATCCATATGTGCACAGATATAAAAGCAGCAAAAGACACATTTTTTACTTGTGCGCTCTTCTCCGTTATCAACAATATTTCGTACCATGCTCTAAAGTAATTTCACAATTTCTTTAACAAAATTATTTAAAAAATCACTAGCCTGACACCTCTGTGTCTAACATTATCCGTGTTAGCTTCCTGGTCAGCAAGGGGTATTCAAAGAACAGTTCTTTATTTTGTTTATTTGTTTGTTTATTCATTAGATTATCTAAATGTAGTGTTTGAACTCTTTTTTTCTGTTTAATCCAGCTGCTATCGCCCGGGCTATATTCTGAGGCCAGTGGGCAAGTACCTTGAACTGTAGTTCCTCCAATACTAAACACAATACATGTAGATTGTTCCATTAAAACAAATACAGTACTGTCATCAACACGCAACTTCTCTTTTGAAATATGTCAATCATTTTTCTTCCACACAACATAAATATCTTAATATCTGACTTGACTTCTTGCCTGTTGGTGTATTAAAATGTATTCATTTCATTGAGAAAATGAAAAGGCTTAAAGAGAGGCGTCTGGGGGTGTGTATGTTTCATTAAAGGGTTTCTCACCCTATCCTCAGATTTGCAGATTAAGTTGCTTTTCACTCAATTTAAAATAAATCATAAGCCTCGGAAATGGATTTAGTTTATCTTCCGCTCTCTTTTGTTGAAACATCAGTAACATTATCCAAAACAAAATTGTCACCCCTCACTCCAATCTGAAAACTGGTAAAGGAAAGTCCAAATATATAACATGTGAGTGCTGAAGCCTGTTTGGACATCTGGTTTGTGTCTGCTTTGGCACACAACAGAAACTATTGGAGAATTGTTATTTTTAGCTCCCACTGACTCAAGCTGAAGCTGTTATTTCAAACAGACACAAACATCACACACGTCCAGACACACAGTCTTACAATTGTTGCAATAGAAATCGTAACAGTGAGCCCTGATTCTGTCTAATTGAAAACAGTACTTGTTTCCATGTAATTGGGGTTGTAGTGTTTTTAGCACTTTTCCAGGGATTTTCCAGTTGTGTTGGTACACGTGTTGGATAGCCTAGAAATCTTATGACGAGCTTTCTATTGATCTATTCACTTCCTGCTGTGTCCAAAAATGTGTCCAAGGAAACCCTGCTGTGCCCAATGCCAGCACCTCCTAGAAGACGTCAAACATAAGCAAATACACCAAAGGCTAAAGATACCAAATCATCTAATGTTCATTTTATGTCCCAATAAAGCTTTTTGAATCTGGATTTAAGAGAGAAGTAAACCTCAGTATGTTAAACAGTATCAATCTTTGATGTTCAGTCCACTTCAGGAGTTATTTTGTGATGAAGTACTGCATACAGCAATAAGGAAAGTTGAGAAATAATAAGATATGTGCCAAATGTTTTGTGTTTGCTTTGCCTTTCAGACTCTTTCTGATATTACGTTTCCCTCTTCTGATATATTTCTCATTTGATAGTGGGTAAATAGTGCAAAAATGTGTTGTGGACTTTATCCACAGTGCAATCATTTGATGTCAGAGCGCTCAGAATATGCTGCAAAAAAGCATCCTTTTATGAAGAACAATCTGACAAATAAAAACTACCCTTCTATTTCAGATGACAACATTTGAACAGAATAGCTGTTTTAAAAGCAAGACAATGTGAATTGTACAGTAAATCTGCACTTCTAAAATAATATATAAAAGGTAATTTCCTCTCAAGGGATTAATAAAGCATGTCTTCTTCTTCTTCTTCTTCTTCTTCTTCTTCTTCTTCTTCTTCTTCTTCTTCTTCTTCTTCTTCTTCTTCTTCTTCTTCTTCTTCTTCTTCTTCTTCTTCTTCTTCTTCTTCTTCTTCTACTAAACTGTAGATATTCATCAGTGGAGGTATCACTTAGTGTGTCCCTGTTTCTCTTCTGGAGGGATATCAGAGCACCTCGTTAGTCAAATACAGTCAGGCTTCAGACATACATGCTCTCATGCTCTGAGTGCTGCATGTGATTCTGAAAAGTGAGAGAATGGTGAAGCAGGAAAAGGGCAACCTCTCCATGGTAACACACGCACACAGACATGCAGGCACACACACACATGTACAGTATGTATATACTGTGCATATGTGCACAGGTACACACATCACATGCGTGACTTCAGATCTGCACAAGGAGGGAAGAAGAAGGCGTCGAGGAAGACATTTTCTATTTATCAGATATTTTCTGCATACTACAGTTTTACCCATTCACTAAAGTCATTACTCATAATGTCATTGACAAAGAATATCAGGACTGAATTATTTAATAGGTATATTAATTATACCTCACACATTAAAATATGTTTCTATTTATACTAATCAAAACAAGTGACACTGACCTTCAGATGCAAGGCAGACAACAACCAACACTCCATTATATGTTCAGAAATAAAATATTGATTTGTTTGTTTCCTGTCTCAAAATACCTCTATTACATTCTACAGTACATTCCACTCCTTACAACCAGCAGCTGATGAGCAGCCTGCTTCATTTCTGTTTCTAAAATATAGTTTCCTGAATGGTAAAACAGTAAAAGTGCCAGCCGATGTTGGGACAGTAACTTCCTGTAACAGTTTGGAGAGGACATCAACAGATAGGTCATCCTACGTCTGTTGAATTAAAGTCTGGCTGCCCAAATTACAAGCACTGTTCATTTTTTGGCTATAATTTGGCCTCGGTGTGGGTGCTGAAGTCAACAAACGGCGCCCCCACAGGGTTAAAAGCTATTGAATTTATGTCCCACAGAGGAGCAATTGAATCAGTTTAGCAAACCAGCCTCAATACAATGAATTGAAAATGCCTGGAAATAAAAGCACAGTCACATGTAACATTAAAATTATAGTTTGGTGTAATCACATCTTATCTGCCCTTTATAATAGCATATTAGCCTTTTGTCCTGTGGGTCCCCCGGGTGATACTGTGGGAGGTGCTGCGGGAGTATTGGGTGAGTGGTCACTTCTGAGGGCCATCCCTGTACGCCCAAAGCGAGAGTTGTGTCCGGATACTCAGCAGTAAGTTGGACTCGTTCCCAGTGAATGTTGGCCTCCGCCAGGGCTGCGCTTTATCACCAATCCTGTTTGTATTTTCATGGACAGGATATCGAGGCGTAGTCGTGGAGGAGAGGGGTTGCAGTTCGGTGGCCTGAGGATCTCATTGCTGCTCTTTGCAGATGATGTGGTCCTTATGGCATCATTGGTCTGTGACCTTCAACAGTCACTGGATCGGTTCACAGCCGAGTGTGAAGCGGTTGGGATGAGGATCAGCACCTCAAAATCTGAGGCCATGGATTTCAGCAGAAAACCGGTGGATTGCCTACTCCGGGTAAGGGAATGAGCCCTTACCCCAAGTGAAGGAGTTCAAGTACCTCAGGGTCTTGTTCGCGAGTGAGGGGACAATGGAGCGAGAGATTGGCCGGAGAATCAGAGCAGCGGGGGCGGTACTGCATTCGCTTTACCGCACCGTTATGACGAAAAGAGAGCTGAGCCAGAAGGCAAAGCTCTCGATCTTCCGGGCGATCTTTGTTCCTACCCTCACCTATGGTCATGAAGGCTGGGTCATGACCGAAAGAACGAGATCACGGGTACAAGCGGCCAAAATGGGTTTTCTCAGACGGGTGGCTGGCGTCTCCCTTAGAGATAGGGTGAGAAGTTCAGCCATCCGTGAGAGACTCGGAGTAGAGCCGCTGCTCCTTCGCGTTGAAAGGAGCCAGTTGAGGTGGTTTGGGCATCTAGTAAGGATGCCACCTGGGCGCCTCCCTAGGGAGGTGTTCCAGGCACGTCCAGCTGGGAGGAGACCCCGGGGAAGACCCAGGACTCGGTGGAGAGATTATATCTCCTCACTGGCCTGGGAACGCCTCGGGATCCCCCAGGTTGGAGCTGGAGGATGTGGCCCGGAGATGTGAAGTTTGGGGTTCCTTACTGGAGCTGCTGCCCCCGCGACCCGACTCCGGATAAGCGGTAGACGATGGATGGATGGATTAGCCTTTTGTTATAAGTTTTATTTTCTGTGTAAAATAACTTTTACTGTACAAATGATCCTATTGTGGGTCGGCAAAGAAATAGTATGTTACCAGGGTTATTAAGTGGACGCCTGCCATCATAGAATCCAGGTGATATTGTAAGATAAATAATATGTGAGACATATTTTCTGCCCAAACATTTCATCATTTATTTCCATAAATGCTCCATCGGGTTGATGAATGTCATAGTCACAGCAATTGTTGGTCAGTGTTAAGAATAGATGTTGATGCTGAACAGAAAAGAGGAACAGAGAAATGCATTACTTTAATTTGAACATCTGTGTGTGTTGTTCACTTCCACCCATTTATTCTTCCATCGTTCCTCCCTCCTGTGGCCTACGTACCTTCCCCATTCAGATAAAGAGCATCACACGGGAGTTCATTGTCACATCACACCTACGTCGTTCTTGTCCGCCTGCAGTCCCTGTGAAGGAAAACCTGATTGTGTGAGGCTCTTTGAAGCTCACTTGTGTGTTGGTTTTCATTCTTTTCTGCTTTACATCTACATGTGTAGGGCGGTAAAAAGAGAAAGAGAATGTCATTGAAGACACGGATAAATGGAAGGCAATATGAGAAGATACTGATCATGATGGCTGCAACCAATGATTATTTTCATTATCGAAAAATCTCCCAATTTTTCATTTGGAATATAAAATGTCTGAAAATAGGGAGAAATGTCCATGTTTCTCAAAGTCCAAGAGGGTGTCTTTAAATGTTTTGTTTTGTCATTCCAAAACTCAACAATATTAATATTTAAATGATATAAAATCAGAAAATCTCCATATAGAAGAGGCTGAAAACAAAATGTTCTGGAAACCAAGATTGGGATCTTTGCGATTTTAATATAAATTGCTGCCAAGTTTACATGTCTTGGACAACTGGGATCATTTCATCCTTCTCAATTTACTAGATAGTATAATCCCTTGCAGTTGTTGGAGGTGCTATGTTTGGAAATGGCCTTGGGGCAGATGGTGCCCTCACATTGTAGATTCCAAATAACAGCTGGCGTCAGGCTCTGTATCTAATGTAGTTTTCTTATGGGGGATTTTATTATCGTCACTTCCCAGTCTCTGCTGTGCTAAGCGGGAAATGATGAGCAAGATATCTTGATGCCAAATATCAACCCTGTACACCCTGTATTATCTTTCAGTGTGAGCTGGCTAACTGAAATAGTTTTTGGGATTTAGAACCCTCTTCAAGTATTTCCGAAGAGGACTCTTGGTGGTGCTGGTGATGATCATTTCCTCCTGACCACCTCTCCAAGCGAAGCAGTGTGTCACTTTGATTCCAGGGAATGATAATTCCTGTCAGGTTATAAAGGTCGATGTGGCAGAACCATATATTTGAAATCTAAATGGCCTGCAGATAAGGTAGTAAGCTCCATTGCTCTGACCAATAGTAATGTCTTGATGATTATTCAATGAAAAAAATTAATAATCTTTTGTATTTTTCTTGCAAAATGATAATCATTTGCTCCTTCCATCTTCTCAAATGTGGGGATTTGATATTTTCCTCGTCATATATGATATATGGTTCATCTTTGGGTTTTGCACAATTGGTCGGATATAAAAATAAATTTGAATATGTCGCCTTTGGGCTATGGGAGACTATAATAGCCATTTTTCTTTTTACATTTTATTGACAGAACCAATGATTGATTAATCGAGAAAATAATCTGCATTTTAATCAAAAATGAAAATAATGGTTAATTGGTCATTTTACCTATACACACCAAGGGGCTAAGGAAAATAAAGACAAATGGGCAGTCAGTAAAGAAAACAAACGTAATCCATGCTTTTATAAATGGACATCCTGAGATAATAAAAACAAGAAACTACTTAAATATATGATTTGTTGTTCAACAAAACATGATGCAGGAGTGATTAATATAAAACCTGTGCCTTGACTTTCATTTATTAAGACGATCTATTTCATGACATTCACAAAGGGCAAAATCAGCCCGGCCCTTTACTCGAATGTACTGCACAGAGGGAGGACACTGCATTGAATGAGGCTTCCATTCTGGATCAATACAGCAGCTCTCAATAGGCTCACATTGACCGGACAGTGCGATCCGGATGCCGGTGGCAGTGATCAGCTCCTGCAGGATTTCAGGAACGGACAGGGTGACCTTGCACATAAAAAAGAAAAACAGCCTTCGCTATAGAGGCCAGAGCCAGTTTCCTAACTGTCCAACATCCATTCTCTCAGAGTTTGGCCTTTGGCAGATTTAGACCTCGCTCTTGTTCAAGGGCTTGAGGACTGCCCGTAGTTATGAAATAAGACAAACTGTCACAGCTGCGTGTGCACGCACACACACACACACACACACACACACACACACACACACACACACACACACATTTGATAGCGCATATACTGTATACTGTCCATAGACATTGTACACGTTGTAAAATATATTCATCATCTTAACCTCTGTTGCCATATACTGTCTGTACAAACTAATGAACACAAGACATAACAGGGCCATGCAAACACTGTTCTTCATCCTCTAATAACTCTGTGTTACAAGCTATAAATAGTTTTTCTCGCATATGCATCGATGACTTCAGCACACTTCCTTGACCCATTACTCTAATAAAGTACTCGCCATAGGACATCAAATCTTTACCCTGCCATCTCCCTCCAACATTATGGTGACATGGCATTCCATCACTGCTGGAAATGGTATTAGCAAACCTTTAGAGGCTGCACGTTGCCACAGTGTGATGCTGATGGCATTTTCATGTGGCAGGTAGTCTAATGGCAATCATGATATGGTGGGAGTAAATGAGACAGCTGTTAAGAAAAAAGCTGGAAGCAGATTAGACAGACAGCAGCCTCAGCATCATTCACTTGGCGCTCTGCTCTGTAAGCACCAGGCCAGGGTCAGAAAGATAGTTAAAAATAATCTGCAGCTATGAGGTCTGATGTCTAAAGCATAAAAAAGTATTTATGGAAAATAAATAATCCACATGGTGCGTTTCCTGCCCATTTGGCTGCTCATAAATCAGACGAGCAGTCAATCTTGGCAAACAAAGTTGTGTGCTGCAGATTTTTGATATTCTCCTGTATAAGCCCAGGCAGTTATAGTTTATTTTGGGCAAACCCCCTTCTGTAAATTGTACAGCAAGTCACTTAAGCTTATTAAAAAACATAGAGGAAAAAATTTACTTTAAACTAGAGCTGAAACTATTAGTCCATTAATAGATTATTGGATTGAAAGAAAATCCATCAATCAAAAGCAATTTTGATAATCGGCAGAAATACCAAAAAATAATTGGCAAATACTTTGGGCCATGTGCAAATGTGTGGGTATCTTTCATTATTTTATGACAGGGATTATCAAACAATTAATTGAGAAAATAATAAGCAGATTGATCAATAATGAAAATAATTGTTGCAGTACAACAGTGAACAAAGACAAATTATTCATTAAATATGTAAAAACATATACACACTTATAGTTTTAAAGTGTCTAACTTTTAAAAGACTTCATGTATGCATATGCTCATGTGCACTGTTTGATCTCGCCCCTGCTTATTAAGAGCACTTGACTTCTTAAAAATCTTATGACTTCTAAAATCTCTTGGCCACTTTAGTAAGCTAATCACATGAAAGTGAATTCGCCCTGCAGGAAGTGAGAAGTTCTATCAGTCAGAGCCAGGTTACCTGTCCGCCCTCCCACAAGCGCTACCACCATAGGAGAAGCCTATTAAGGTGGAAATAAGTCAAGTGGATTGCAAGACGAGCCCTGATGCAGGTGATCTAGCTGTTTAAATTTGGCCCACCAAGAAGCCTGCAGGGTCATTTTGAGTGAAGATGATTTCACACACCAGTAGTTCACATGCATTTCAGCGGCAAGTACATTTAACTCCTTAATGATATGCTATTTGGCATTCTGCCATACGATGCAGATAACCCCTGAAGTGGAAGAGAAGTTAAGTGAAGTTCTCTTTACTTAGAGCTTCCAAGTTGGCAGAATTTAAATAAGTGTTAAAACTAAGAGAGTTCAAGTAAGTTAGAGCTTTGAAAGCTTTGTTTTATTTGTTTTCCAGCACATGTACTTGCACTCCAAAAACAAAACAAACGTTCAGCTCTGTCCTCTGGCCTTTTTATTTGTCCAAAACGGAAATTATGTTTCAGAAAAACAAACCTCCATTTAATCATGAAAAAAACCACACATTTTTGTGTAGCACAAATAAGATCATGCACTCCGCAATGAATCAGTCATCCAAACATTTGGTTTTTATTTTAGATCGATTTAAACAGGAAGATGCAAACAACAATCTATATTATATATACTTTTTTTTTTCTTTTTTCTCTCCACAACCATCTGGCGACCCCCAGGTTGAGAACCAATGCGTTAGAGAACTGAATAGGCCACTGACGAGTGTTTGCAAAGTCTCTGTGAGAAAAGGACAGTTGGCATGGAAAATAAAATGCATAATATTCTGGTCTGACCTCACTGATTAAGCCCTCCTAGAGGAAAAGGTGACATCGTCTGGGAGCCAATCTCTTGGCCCGGGCCACACTATTCATCACAGTACTGTAGAAATAACATCACAACATGGCACTCTGTCCAAATTTCACAGTATTCGACTTGTAGGAACTGACTTCAGATGTGGACCTAACATGACCAAAATAACTATAGTGTGTTATCCTGTTTATATTTTAACTGTAGTAGTTTGTCATATGTATTGTACTCTAAGTTTTAGAGTATTCTAATGTATTCTTTATATTGTGTATTGTATTCTACAGCTATACATATCTTCTGGTGTTGATATATTTACTGTGCAGGTGTTACTCCTGTGTCTCTGTGTCTGTCAGTTCATTAGACCAGACTGCTGAAACTCTGAGTCGCTCTAAATATCACTGCTATCTTATAATCTTCACGTAGGCTCAGATATCTGTGTGTTTACTGTGGCACTGTGGGCTGTACGCTCCGTGTAACGGTATGTTTTGATAGTTTGGATGTTGGCTTGGGTCCGGGCGGCAGAGACGAGAGAACAACTCGTGTTATTGTTTCGTCCTCTGCACTGACATAGTACTGCTTCCTGGGAGGGGAGCGTGCAACAGATATTTCGACGATCCGGCGGGGAGTCAGCTAAATCAGTGCTATCTGCTGACTGTTAATGGAAGATCTGTCCGTGTCCCGTCTCTCTCACGCACTCTAATCCCAGCGGTGCAGTCCTCCCACGAATGGTGAGGAAAAGTGGGGGTTGCGAGTCGTTTTCTCGTTTCTGCCACTTTGGATAAAACATAAACAAACTATAAAAACATGCGGGGATCATGGCTGTAATGTTGTCATGCCCTGAGTCTGCCCAAGTCAGACAGCTATACTTCTTCTCGCTCTGGACTGAGGGCAGAGTGTACAATGACTCACTATCGCCTCTAGAGGAACAAGTGGTATTATAAGACTGGACGGAGCGGCACTAGTCAGTTAGACTGCTGATTTTTATGTCTTTGAGACAACGTCAACACTGTTACCTCTTCACATTCTGTTGATACGTTTATTGTTTTAATATGTTGTATTGAATTCTGCCATATCTTACACATTGAACCTTTAATGGTGTGACTTCTTGCTTGTCCCTGCATCTACAGAAGATTTCAGTTTCTGCTCCATTTTCAGTGTTGCACTATCCATACCCCCAGTTTGACGGCAGCACATCCAGCAATTCTAGCTGAGATAATGAACCCTTGAACTGATCCGCAAATGACAGATAGGAGTTCCTTGTGTGGCCTTTGACTGCAGACACTATTACGTCGTCTGTCTCGTCTCAATCCCTTCCGAACTTAGATTTTGATTACCGGGCCACGTCTCACATTAATTAAAGGTTCATGTTAGATCTTTGGAGTAGTGCATGATGAAGACAATAGCAGCTGATTGTGTGGAAATGTGGACATGATTGTATAATTGTTGTTTTTTTTCTGTCACCAAATTATAGTTAAAAGAATGCTATAACATTCAGTCCTATTATTATTATATGACATGAAAAGTCACCCAAACAAATATTTAACATGTTAAGACACCTGACATTTCCCTTTTTTAGTTGTACTTATTGATGTATTATAATCTTGAGTGAGTGAGCAAAGTTTAAATTGATACACCAATCCTGAAAATGTGAATTTAAATAGGGTTTTTAGATGAACATAAATTCATTTAGCTGCATTTAAATTCCTCAATGGTGTTTAGGTTTAACAAAGTATCATGCTCTTTATTAGTATGACGGTACAACCAGTACAACTGCATTTCCTCGTCTTTTGATCACTAAGGAGTTATTAATTAATGGCTCAACTGAGGCTTGAGGTCACAATGAGTCAGCATTTGACAGCTTTAAGAGCATCCTGCTACTGGTGTAGGATGTAATACTGGGAAAGCTTTTCCACCAAGAAGACATTTTGGCATGTCACAGTAAAAAAAGCACAGATGTCAATAATAAAATTAATGAAGGCTGAATTTAATTTAGCTGCTTCGATTTCGGAGTCCTAATGTCCTGGTAGAAAACAGTAATTGTTAATGTTATTAGTAACACCTGTGCTTCTCCTACGATGACAAATAGAAATCAACCTGTTACATGGTCGTGTCTAGATGGTAACCCTTGTTTTGTGAAAACTCTTGTGAGACTCGCTCCCGATGACCTATCCGAACATTAACCATTTGAGGTCAATGCCTTCACTCAACCATCTTGCGAGAGTTTCACAAATCGAGGGTTACCATCTAGCCACGACCCTGTTTCACTTTGGGAAACAAAAGAAAAAAGGTTGGTTTGTACGAGTTTTCTTGTCCCAACAAAGTTTCAAAGCTGGAAATAAACCAAGGATGTTATTAACCATTTAAAATATGTTTCTAAAAAGACCCTAAACAATTTGGCTTCAGACTGTCTTGATGAGTCAAAGTCTACATAAATAATGGAAAAGAGAAAATACAGTCAGACAGTCAAACTTCAAATATGCCCAGAACCCAAACCTCCACTGGCTCCCGGTTAAACACAGGATTGACTTGAAAATACCACTCAGCACTCACGCCTCCCTCTGGAATGCCCTCCGCAACCACATCAGTTAAACACCTTACCATCTTTCAACAAGCTCTTAAAACCCACATCTGCAAGATTGCTTTCACTTTCACAGAGAGCAGTATTAACTTGTTCTGTTTTTGTTTGTATCTTGTGTGTACCACTTTATTATTATTATTATTATTATTATTATTATTATATTATTATTATTATTATTATTATTATTATTATTATTATTATTATTATTATTATTATTATTATTATTATTATTATATAAGATTTGAATCACAGGGACATTTCATGCAGTATGCAGCCAGGAAGTTAAATTTAGCCCTGAACTTGTGACAAAGTTAGCTCACCTCCACCTCCTGTTGGACGCTAAGCTTGTTTTGTAGGACGAGTCTGCCATGGAGCAAAGAGAGAGTGGTGGCTGGCTGAGCATGCAGACTGTGATTAAACAAAACAAGATCATCCATTTGATGCCACCTTTAAAGAAGTTGCAGTACAGAGAACAAGATGACCTAATATTGATTTGACCTGGCAAATGCCTGGATAAAAACACACATTAGATGTGTGATTTACTGAACAAAGTGCCAGAGTGAGCAGGTTTGTGATTATAGGTCAGGATGCCCTCACACAATATTCTCACTGTGTTTTTTCCCCTCACCAGGCTACTGAACTTGTGGTCATTATAAGCTTATGTTAAAGCACGAGAAAGGAAGAGTTTCCTTCCTGTTGCATACCAAGAAGCACCTCATCGAGTTCTTAGGAATGAGACATCTTGTACAACCTGAAGCTTAAACACTTGATCACAAGGTTTCTTCAAGGTAAATCATGGATATAGCTGTGATGCATATACTGCAGAAACAGTTGTCTGTTTTAATTGAGAAAAAGGGTGTTTAATACTTGTTAATAAGACTTTGAACTATTAGTTAATTAATCAATTAATACAGAAAATGGGCAATTAGTTTATTAATCCTTAAAAGCAATTGTTTTTGGAAATACCCCTATTTGTTTTCTTGAGTTTTCATGCCTGCATAGTGAATATGAAGGCAGCAGCCGGCTTGCTTAGCTTAGCGCAAAGACTGAAAACAAGGAGTAAATACATAATGTAAGAAACTAAAATGTCTCAAATATCTACAGTAACTATGAAACCACAATTATCGTTAGCTGGAACTGCAGTGATCACAGGGGAAGAAAAATACATTGTTCACTTCTTGGCAAATCTTCCTTTCAGTTAAACGGTATCAGTGCTAAGTTGGCTTTGGCTGTGACTCCAAATAATCATGCTTTAATAGAGCTTGTACTCCCGACAAGAATACCTCGATATAAAACGTGTATTTTTATAACCCAGATGTTTTGAGTTGATGGGACAATGGTGAACTGGACTGCCAAGGAGGGAAAATCCTTGAAATGTCTCCACTGGGAGTCATTTTTTATTCAAAGACAAGGGAGTGGTGACAACGCTGTCGTGTTAGGAGAAAGAAAAAATAGAACAAGCTTTTATATAATAACAGTGGAGTTTTTTTAGTGTGATGCAACAGGTTGGAAATCTCCTGAAATATATTGCTGACTACTTAATGCCAGGGTTTTCGTTATCCAACAAAACCGTTTTTTGACTTGTAAAATCTGTTGAAGTCTGACATATTTAAAATCTTTAAGGACAATTTGAATTGTATTGAAATAGGCTAAAATAAAATGTCCACAACTCACAAATCCCCAGTTATTCGATCCATTACTGGTAATTTCTTTGCCAAAGTTATTTGCGAGGACGAGTCAGCACCAGCCGGGGAAGTCGTCGTCAGAGATTTCAGCAAATCTATCCCAAGAGGGCCAAACTGGGTCGCTTATAATGCTTATAATGTCAGCATACATGTTTGAGCAGCCACAGTCTAATTAATATCTGTTTATTTATCAAAAGTTATATCGTATTGTGATATTCAACAACGTTATTCCACACATTATCACATATTCTCCTCATTTCGTGCAGCCCTCGCAGGGATACAGTATCAAGGTCTTCTGAAATGCTTTCTTGGTATCACTGCAGCCAAAAACCATCAATCCTGATGTTAGAATTTTCTTTCTAAAGACAGATTGTTGCTTTTGCAGAAGTACAGGCTGTGCTATCCTTGTAGCTGTTGTTGTTTTTGAATTTCCACCCATTTTTTAAAATCATGAACTGAAATGCTTATGTAACTATACACAGAAATGGCAAATACAGCCTGGAGTTGGAGACAGCACTATAGGCAAGGTAGCTGCCAGGGCTGAATTTTGCATGGGTTTGTGTGTGTGTGTGTGTGTGTGTGTGTGTGTGTGTGTGTGTGTGTGTGTGTGTGTGTGTGTGTGTGTGTGTGTCTTTTTAGCATTGTGTGTTGATCCAGAATGCCTCATTATTGCATAAAAGGTTGAGCAGATTCTCAGTAATGTTTATTCCGGGCTGGTTAATGTGAGCTTTCCAATTATCTGTGAGAAAGTGCTGTTCTTAGGGCCCCGTTTCTATTGATCATTTAGGGTCTCATTTCTACTTATCATTACTGATTTGAGCAAACTCATTTTGACAAGCTGGAGGTTGTGACCCAAACTCCCCCTATTTATTGTTGTGTGTACTGTATAATTGAGCTTTGTGTTCCCACAGACTCATTAGATGGCCAACAATGGGCTTTTGAAACAGTAATTAGACATGGTAGTCATCCTGTGTTAATGTGGTCCCTGCAGAAAGTTGACAGAAATATGTCCAACCAATTACTGTGGAGCAGTAAACCCCCCATGTCCTTGAACAATAGAGTGCAACATCACTTCCTCCTACAGAGAGGCTCTTCTCTGACTTTCAAAGGACTTTGCTGAAGAGGGCTTTGCTTTCTAACAACCCTCATTTGATGGCTTCTGTTGTCCTCTGTGTTGATGCAAACAATAGCAGGAATCTGCTAAATCTGGTGCATGGCTGTGCACATATATTTCTGACCCATATAAACAATATCCAGAGGGGCTGTCTGGAGCTTTTGTAGGCCCTGGCCCATTCCTCCATTTGTCTTCATGGTTCATCATTACAGCGATGTACAGCTCTTCCTCCCTCAGGTGTCAGCAAGCGCTAGTGAAGAAAGATGCAGTCCCACTTTAGTTTGTGCTTGTGTCTGTTCCCTTGGACAATGAAACAATCAATAATGACTACCAGCTCTCATGTGCCCACATTAGCTGCAGTGTTAACAATGGGGCAGCATCTTGAATCTGTATCCAGGAATTAAGCACTGATTGCCTGAGTGGTTTATGCAGGTTGGTGGTTCTTGGAAGTTTTAGAACTTCTTCCTGGAAATCTGGAGGTAAAAACAATATCATGCATTGTCAGGAGTCTCCAGGAGCATTCAGGCATTAAAAGTGACCTTTACATTTATTAGCTCAAACACAAAAAAATAGATTGTCTTCCTCAGCTGAACTGATGTCTCCTTTGTTCCATGCAAATTAAAATCTCTATGAGCCAACAGACAGGGTCAGGGGGATAGTTAGAAGTTGATCCAGCTGATTTTGGTTGTCGTTGTTTTGGGT
Organism: Cottoperca gobio; assembly: GCF_900634415.1. Taxonomy (NCBI): domain Eukaryota; kingdom Metazoa; phylum Chordata; class Actinopteri; order Perciformes; family Bovichtidae; genus Cottoperca; species Cottoperca gobio. The sequence goes on from NC_041358.1 coordinate 18,896,079, forward strand.
AATAACTGGCTGTTAGTTATTTTTATCAGACAAGTGCAGCATCTATCTAGGAACATATGCAAAATAGTTCAAAAATGTGTTGCAATTCTGCCATATTGTCAAATATATTTGCATCCAAGGCAACATCAGATGACATTAACATTAATACAAGGAACTAGATTACTGTGAGAAATCAGGCATAAGAAAGAAGTTGGATAATATATTTTACATTCAGTGCAATATTTTAGATAGATTACTTTAAAGCACGTAATTCAATAAAACTGTACATGTTCCCTACTATTACCTTTTTTGGACCAGTATTGGCATTTTTAAGTGGGATCAGATGTATTTTTTTAAATGTTTGTTTATTTTGCAGCTGTTGAAATCAACTTTTCAACTATTTGATAAATGTTCAATGTGTAAGATAGGCCAGAACAAAACATTAAAATAAAGAACTAAGATTATCAACAGAGTGTGAAGAGGTAACAGTGTTGACATGTCAAAGACGTCTCTGTGTTGTGTTGCAGAAATATCTACTGAAATTAGCATCTCCCGTAATGTCGAGGAGGCCCTCAATACAGAGGGAGAAGAAGTACATCTAAATCCGAGCCGCAGCAAGCTCCCCTCCCAGGAAGCAGTACTATGTCAGCGCAGAGAACAAAACAAAAACACGAGTCGTTCTCTCGTCTCTGCCGCCCGGACCCAAGCCAAATCAAATCAAATCAAATTTATTTGTATAGCCCAATATCACAAATTATACATTTGTCTCAGTGTGCTTTACAGACTGTACAGGTTATGACACCCTCTGTCCTTAGACCCTCGCATCGCACAAGGAAAAACTTCCTAAAAGAAACCCCATAATTAAAGGGGGAAAAATGGAAGAAACCTCAGGGAGAGCAACTGAGGAGGGATCCCTCTCCCAGGACGGACAGACGTGCAATAGATGTCGTGTGTACAGGATAAACAACATAGTACAAATACAACATTTGACAGAAATGATGTTGTGTTGAAAAAAGAGAAAGTATGGATGAATCCAGGAAAATGTCAAAAAGGCTTCCCGGTGTCCAGCAGGACCAGGGCAGCAGGCGCAGCCACGATTCCTGATCCTGACGTAAACTTTATCAGTGGCAACCTGCCACATGAGACAGAAACTCCGGGGATGATGCCCCGGATGATGAGTTCGTAACATACATTTACATAAATGCATACAGATAGAGAGGGAGAAGAAGAGAGGGAGGGGAGGAGAGAGGAAGAGAAGGAAGAGAGCAGGGAGGTGTTACCGGTTGTCTAAGCCTATAGCAGCATAACTAGGGGCTGATCCAGGGCAAACCTGAGCCAGCCCTAACTATAAGCTTTATCAAAAAGGAAAGTCTTTAGCCTGCTCTTAAATGTGGAGAGTGTGTCTGCCTCCCGAACAGAAACTGGAAGCTGGTTCCACTGGAGAGGAGCTTGATAGCTGAAGGCTCTGGCTCCCATTGTACTCTTAGAGACTCTAGGAACCACAAGTAACCCTGCAGTTTGGGAGCGTAATGCTCTAGTTGGTTTATAAGGTACTATGAGATCTTTAAGATATGCTGGAGCCTGACCATTAATTGCTTTGTAAGTCAGGAGAAGGATTTTGAATTCTATTCTGTATTTTATCCGGGAGCCAGTGCAGAGCAGCTAATACAGGAGTAATATGATCCCGTTTCCTAGTTCTTGTCAATACACGTGCCGCTGCATTTTGGATCAACTGAAGAGTCTTAAGCGACTTTTTGGGACAACCTGATAACAATGAGTTGCAGTAATTCAGCCTTGAAGTAACAAATGCATGGACTAGTTTTTCTGCATCATTTTGAGACAGGACGTGTCTTATTTTTGCAATGTTACGTAGATGAAAGAAGGCAGTCCTTGAGATTTGTTTTATGTGGGAGTTAAACGACAGATCTTGATCAAAGATGACTCCAAGATTCCTTACAGTGGTGCTGGAGGCCAAATTAATGCCATCCAGAGCTTCTATGTCATTAGAAAATGCGTTTCGGAGGCGTTTAGGGCCAAGTATAATAACTTCAGTTTTGTTTGTGTTTAACATAAAAAAACATCCAAGTTTTTATGTCCTTAAGGCATGCTTGAAGTTTAGCCAATTGATTGGTTTCATCTGGTTTAATTGATAGATATAATTGGGTATCATCCGCATAGCAATGAAAGTTTATAGAGTGGTTCCTTATAATATTGCCCAAAGGAAGCATATATAAGGTGAATAGAATCGGTCAAAGTACAGAACCCTGCAGAACTCCAAGACTGACTTACAACATACAAACTATTAAAACATAACGTTACACGGACCGTACAGCCCACAGTGCCAAAGACAACACACAGATATCTGAGCCCCACGTGAAGATTATAAGATAGCAGTGATATTTAGACCGACTCAGAGTTTCAGCAGTCTGGTCTAATGAACTGTCAGACAGACAGACACAGGAGTAACACATACACAGTACACAGAACTGATGGTTTTGATGATTGATGAATTTAGATTTTAGTATAGGTGAAATACTGGCCCTATTTATTTGCAGCAGGTGGCTCAGAACTACACGTTGAACCTTTAAGTCTTCAGTTAATGACAGCATCATCAATAAGGTTACGCTCACTTGCAGTCAGAGTTTGGTTTGAATTGTTTTGGCTTCCGTAAAAGAAGGTACTTAAAGAATCCTTATAGCTAGAATATTTTTTTGTTATACTTGTTGAAATACTATCTGTGGCTGTAGCAGGACTGTAATAAGTCTGTCCAATCATTTCATTCGGCCTGAAAGTTAGTTTACGTTAACTATGATATATTTACGTTCATAATAATCATGTTCGCGAGTGAGGGGACAATGGAGCGAGAGATTGGCCGGAGAATCGGAGCAGCGGGGGCGGTATTACAGTCACTTTACCGCACCGTTGTGACGAAAAGAGAGCTGAGCCAGAAGGCAAAGCTCTCAATCTACCGGTCGATCTTCGTTCCTACCCTCACCTATGGTCATGAAGGCTGGGTCATGACCGAAAGAACGAGATCACGGGTACAAGCGGCCGAAATGGGTTTTCTCAGACGGGTGGCTGGCGTCTCCCTTAGAGATAGGGTGAGAAGCTCAGCCATCCGTGAGAGACTCGGAGTAGAGCCGCTGCTCCTTTACGTTGAAAGGAGCCAGTTGAGGTGGTTCGGGCATCTAGTAAGGATGCCACCTGGGCGCCTCCCTAGGGAGGTGTTCCAGGCACGTCCAGCTGGGAGGAGACCCCGGGGAAGACCCAGGACTCGGTGGAGAGATTATATCTCCTCACTGGCCTGGGAACGCCTCAGGATCCCCCAGTCGGAGCTGGAGGATGTGGCCCGGAGAAGGGAAGATTGGGATTCCTTACTGGAGCTGCTGCCCCCGTGACCCGATTCCGGATAAGCGGTAGACGATGAATGGATGGATGGATAATCATTTTAGGACAGTGGCTTTGGAGGGAGGCCTGAAGGGACGGCTGTAATTGTTGCCTAACTTGCCGACTTTCTCACTAGACTTAGCGACTTTTGGAGCGAGTGCTGCTCGCAACTTTCCTTGGAAAAGAGTTGGCAAGGTTGTGCTGGGTTTTTCGGTTGGATCATTTAACACATCTAGATTATGCTTTCCTTCCTAAGCTTTAAGCTTATACATTTCCGAATAATCGGGTTTCTCCAACAGAAATCTACTTATCTGGGTTTCCGTAATCCTTCAACCTGGTAAAGTGACCTGGGTCTCTCATTCAAGTAGGTTACAGCCGATAGCAGATCAAATTATCACATTACTTAAGTGCATGTAAATGCAGCCTGTATGTGTGTGCATAAGTGCGTGTGTATGTATGTGTTTACATGTGTCTTTTAGGGTCCAGTGGAAAGTGTGCTAATGGGAGCTTTTCCCGGTGCGGGGGGCCTCTGTAGATTAGAGTGCAGATGTTGTGTTGATTGATTCATCTTCTTCAGGGCGAGCACTGGGCCATCAGAGTGTTAAACTCTACACAGTGGATTCCTTGTTTTATGATGTAACTAACACCACAGCCAGGCATTCCTGAGAATCACACTGCTGAATGCCAGACAGAGATTGTAGTCCTGGGCACAAAATATAACTAATTCTAATATGTCTATGAAACCATATTGACAGGCAAACCTTAGATATTGGACAACAATTGTTATTTGTGTAAATTAAACAAACAAGAAGGTATTAGAGCTTTAGGGGTGCTGGTAGGTGGATTTCTTTTACCTTTACCTTGCACCAGACTAGCTCTCTCCCCCTGCTATAAGACCGTTAACCTCTACCACTTCCACACCATTATTTTTTGCCCTGCAACTTAAAGGACACATTGACTCTCACACTGGCACTGAACATCGACATTGGATGTGAATCCTGTGCTGTAGAACCATCTGGCTGTACTAACATGTGCATGTAGAATAGTGTTAGTTTTAGGCACAACGTCAGCCCAGTTCTTGAGAAAGTGTATAAATGTGAGGCATCTTGAATATGAGGAATGTATGGTGGCTCAAGGGTCATTTTCATGTTGATAGATTTGTTGTTGAGTAGATCTGGCGCCAGAGCAATACAGCAAAGAGATGATCAAAGATTGTTAACTTTCTGTTTTACATATTTATTTTCAACATATGCAGCTGTACAGATATTCTGGCAGTCAAAATTGTTGAATATTTATTTCCTGTCTATCTGTCTTCATGCCTGTCTGTCTTGATTCTCTTAACCTCTTAGGTCTTCTTTCTGTCTTTCTCTTCTACTCCCCCTTTCACCTTGGCAGAGTTAACTGGGTTGATGAGAAATGGCTGCTGTGCTTTCAGCCTCTAGACTATAAATACGAGAGAACTTCTCATAAATATTTCAAGGGTGCAATAACTATTCCAGTCTACTCGCACACACTCCTGTCACACAAAATACACTCACAAGTAGTTTTCATACAGACACACAAAGATGGATAAATAATCTCTAACCCTCAAATAAACACCCAAGATGTTCACATTATCATTTCTCAACACACCCACAAGCTCCTAGCTGCAGTGAGAAGAGTTATACGTACATCATGACACTTAGGTTAACAACCTGCAACATTATTAGCAGGTGAAGGAGATGAACCAACACCCACAACTCTCCATCACCTTGGCAATAACCCCACAAGCTTCAATCAATTACAGAGGCATCTATTATTACCAGCCTCGACATCGATGCTGGCATTGTTTGCACCTTGCGAGTCTGTGTGTGTGTGTGTGTGTGTGTGTGTGTGTGTGTGTGTGTGAGTGTGTGTCTGTGGACAGATTTCTGTGACCGCGATAGCAACCGCGCAAGTTGCAGTGACAAAACTTTATAGGTGTGTAGTTGAGATTGAAATGAGAGTCGAGTCGAGTAATGTGGTCCGAGCAAAAGTGCCGGAAGTAGGGGGGGTAGGAAGTGGGGAATGGGCCTCTCACTTTACAGCCCGATTTGGTGTCGCGGCTGGTGTGATCCCAAGATGGTCTCTATTTCTGTCTATATTTTAATTCACCAAGGCAGTCTGTGCTCCACAATGAGGCTACTCCAGAAGTACAAAGAGAAATATGATAATGTCCCGAAGTGACACTCACAGGTCACTTTGGTGATTCCTTTTTTTTCTCTCTCTCTCTCTTTCTCTCTTTGACTCAGAAGAAAAAAAACTTTATTTTTTATTAAAGTCATTAATCACTTCCTGACAGAGCCTGGGACTGACCGTGGAGAGGAAAATATATTTGTCAAGGGAACTGTTAACTGTATTGTGTACAAGAACTGCTGTAAAATTGTGTTTACACAAGGAAAACGTCAGTCCTCCAAAATAAACATCAAAATTATTTGTTGGTAGGCAGTATGGCCCTGAAAAACAAAAACAAACAAAAAAGTTTGTAAACAACAGAAAGATTCAGATTCTATACAAAATATAAATATAAGACTACAACAAAATAAAATAAACCACAAATCTAAAGGTCACATATAAAAAGTTGTCAAATACAAAAAAAATCACACTTAAATCTTCTTTTAACCTCCATAATATGTACTGTTATTTTGTAGGGTCTGCCATTTCTACTCTACTCTTCCTGCTGTAAGATGCGTCACTCAGTGCTGACGATCAGACCCCCTTGTGCATATGCATGCACGCACGCACGCACGCACGCACGCACGCACGCACGCACGCACGCACGCACGCACGCACACACGTGCAAACCTGCATTTATTTTGACAGGCTGTTATGTTACAAATATTGTCGCACATTCACACATACTAAGTTTGTGTCATTAAACAAATGTCATTAGGGCTTTGATTTGGTCAAATTTGACCTACAGTGAAACAGGACAAGACTCATGTAATGTTTTGTACTTTATATGCAACTGACCTGCATGATTTACGTATGTCATGTGTACACAGGATACTATGTCATGCACACAAAGTAATTATTTTAGAAGAACACGTGATTCAAGCAAGGCTCTGGAGATGGCTCAGTTTCCTCTTAAGAGAAACTTTATATTTTTGTCTCTGAGAGTTGACAGAGAGGATGAATGAGACAGGGGTGCTGGGGCTGAGCGCTGACCCTAGATCTGCTGCGTCTGCTGCTGTGTGATATGAGCTCTCCGAGGATTACAGCTGCTCAGAACCTGGGGCCCTCAGAGATTAGGCCTACTGTGTATTAACTCTGATAGAGTTATGAGACAAGAGCAGCTGAGCTCAAGCAGCTCTCAAGAGTGCACCAGAAAATATGTCCGTTAAGGTTTTTGGCCACTCGCTTGTTACATCACAGCCCAAAAAACAAAACATGGGGGGCACCAGTCGTGGTGATTTTGGGAGTTATGTAATCCCAATTGAATTTAGCAGGCTGTTGTTGTCGATAAATGCCCACCTTATCTGCTGAGTGAAAGCCTGGCACTTCTAATGCCCCTTTCATTATGAATGACCCTATTAGGAATGGGGCTTATACCACACGTTGTGTTGAATGGCTGTTGTGTTTGTGTGCGTCTGTGCTTGCTTTAGCTGTGCCTGTGAAAACCAGCTGGAGGTTTAGACCTTTGGAGTGGGGACATTTTACCAAGAGATCTCATTTTGGCTATTCCACAGGGCTTCTAGTTTATATTTCAGGACATGCTGAGCATGATTGGATAATGTTTATAGTAGTTACCATAGTTTAGGGTCAGAAACTGAGGCTTAAATTAAAGGTAGGGAGAGTAGCTCCCCTGGAAAGCCTTAAAGACAGGCTTAATCAACATTTATATTCACTAACTTTTACATTATGTTTTTCAATAATTATATAATTTGAATTCAATATCCTTGGATCTACAAGCTCCTAATCTCTTTCCAATAAGTATGAAATGTTTGGATGGTGATTGCAAAAAAGTTAATCTTGCAAGTGTGGAGAATGGACTCTGTACAAACGTATGATTTGTGGTTGAGAGAAAGGGCAAACACATCACACCTAGAGAGACGGAGATGTTATAATGAAGATACGAGATGTGTTCGATAAGATCTGGGACCCTGTCCTGACATTTGTTCAGGGTGGGGACTAGAGTGTCGTGTCCAGTGTAAAGCACTTTGCTGTGTACATTTCTATTTTGACCTAGGCTGTGCTGCATTTATGCTTTTTCAAAACCAACTTATTAAAAACTCTGTTGAATACGCTATATATGCTATAAGAGCTCAAAGAAATGGTGACACATCTGAGCCCTCAACGCAGTCTAAAGACGACCAAACCGGCAAAAATAACTATAGTCAAAATGCACAGCACGGCTGATGATAGAGGTCATACTGACACATCAGTGGGCTGAACTAAAATGTAATACTTTAAAGTTTGAATCAGTTACTTTTCAAAATTCAGCATAAATTAGATCCACTGGCTGCAGAGCACTTATTTAAAGAGAAAATATGTTTCTTTTTAAAGGTGGTTCTCCTTCGCGTTCTACTCCCGTTATTTCCTTCTTCTAAAACAGTGGTGAAGAACACCAGGAGAAAATGCCGAGATTAGTTAATTAAAACAAACGTATGACTGGTGTGTTAACTGCATGCCAAATGAATCAGTGCAAGGCCAAATAGCCTCCTTAGCTACAATATGATCGGTTGCTGACAACCTTTAAAAGGCTAATCACGCAGTGCTCACTCCACATGAAGCGCACCTGGGATAAGTTGTAACAATTTTAGTAAACTTCAAGGAGAACAATGAGGGCAAAACATCATCTCCAATCTGTTTTAATCGCATTTTCTCTGGTCTAACTCAGCTGACAAAACACCAAATCCGTCAGCACGTTAGCGTGTCGTTCAAATGGTTTTTTTGAACGACACTTGTTTTTTTTGTTTTATTTTGCTAAAGATCTTTAAGAATCGTCTAGCTTTACTTTTTAACCGCACACTAATACAACAATTTGTTGTGATGTTGAATATATGCAATATGAATAACTGATTTCGCAGTATATTCTGAAATATCTCCTAGAAGTCCCACCAGAGATATAATAGTGCCTCACTCATCGTCTCTTTTTAAATCCAACCCCGCTGCCTTATCGCTCACCTATTAATCTCTCAGTTTCGTTGTCGCTTGAGTTATATAACTTTATTATCCCACTTTCCCACTATCAAAGCATCTCAATTAATTGCGTTTTGAGTTTGAGAACTATTCTCACCCTGGAGTTTTAAAAAGGGCTTCTCAATGTTCACATTTTCGCAACTAGAAAGCAATTGACAAAGACGTTATACGAGTTTATGAACTGACAGTACATAAGTCTACTGTTGAAAAATTGTCAAAATGGTAAGCAGCTGGATGAATTGTAATGAACAGTATAAACATGAATTGAATACTTGTGTTCACCTTTTTTACATCTAATTATCTGCCATAAGGAGTTGGTTCTCAATGTTAACTGCCTGTTAAGCTGACGAGCATCTATTTCACTGCATGACATGATAATGTTTCTATTAGCAGGTCGCACAAGACAGTGCAGCAGATCAACTTTCAGGGTCAACTGGTGCTGTCGAGACAAAAGACCACTGACACCTTGCAACTGAGCAAGGAGCTGAATGCTAAGTGACAGTGAATAGCTGCTATCAAATATTAATCTCCATCTATGGTTGATAGTGTGTCAGAAAACAAAACAGCTAGGCTTGTGAAAATGACAGCCGATTGTCTCCACTGTCAGTATTTCACTGTGCTTATATTCAAAATAAGAGCTTCTGTTAAAGGACAGCAAAACCGTGTTCAACCGTGTGTATGCGTCTCTGTAACCTTGTGTCTGTTTGTCTTCCCAATAAAGCATTTTCAAAATGAAGTAGGGCTGACCCCTGAAAGTCGATGAGTCGAATCATCCCTCAAAAAACATTAGTGTGCTTTAGATTTTATTTTTATATTCTAGCAGGGCGAGCGTGCTTTCTTCGAAAACTCACATGAAAAGTGTTTCCCAAAGATGGTTGAAGGCTATATGAATGAATAGTGATGACATGGCAAAAAAGTGACACCCACAAACCATGGTTAACAAGTATGCAGTAGGTCGAGTGGGCTGCCGAAATCGCCGCAGGGGAAAGGTCCCACGAAGGGATCCTCCCACACTGAGCAGCCGTCCCCGGCCCGCCAAGTTAAATCCCCCAGGGAAGACTATGCGGACCCCTTCATAATTTGGTTCATTATGAAAAATGTTTGACAGAAAAATGCCATATGTAGCTCTTCTGTTCTTTGTATTTTTCTCTTATTAAGGATGTAATAGCAAACTGCTCATCACACTACACACACACACACACACACACACACACACACACACACACACACACACACACACACACACACACACACACACACACTCACACAGATAATGCATGCATTGCCTGGTTTCACCCTGAAAAGAATAATGTAATATAGCGAGACTATTTCAGATGTCGATCACAAGTTATATCCTTTTCTATACCTTCCTTTATCTCATCCTGTGCCCCTGGCTTTGAAAACCTGGCGCAATTGGATGATAAACATGTTATAGCACTTCAGGAAATGAGCACAAGTCCTTCTACTTATTTTAGTACTGCATTGGTAGAAACACTTTGTCCAATTGCCCTCAGATTCCCCTTCCTGTCTCTCCCACTTGTTGTTGTTGTTGTTGTTGTTGTTTTTTCAGCTTGTTTTTCTCATTTGTTTGTGTGTGTCTGTGTGTCGATTTATTTTTGTGTATAGGGGCTAATTTTAGCTTTGGTCCTCCTAATCTCATTTTTCTAAACCAAGCAAGAGGGTATTATAGGACCACTGTTTACACACGTAGGAGAACCATGCTGCTACAACAGTCCAACAGCATTGTGGGAATAATGTGGGAATGTGTGTGTGTGCGTGTAGGGGTGGGCGGTATACCAGTTTCATCTCTGTCACCGGTGTTGTGTTCTGCCACAACATGGATTTTCCAATACCGTCAATGTTTCCCACACATAGTGTTTACTGGGGCGGGCCACCCAGGTATATTAACGGTTGGCCCAGAATGTTTGGCAGGACGCCGCTGGTATATTTGTAGTATGTCAAATCACAAATGATGTGGCACCTTTATTTCAGAGGTAACAAAACTTTGAAATAATAAAACTTTCAATAAAAATGAAAAATATTCTTTATTGCTCAGATCCAGGTTGCTCAGCAATATAGTTCACTCGCAACTCAAACCACGGCTGTCACGACTAACTCTGAGAATAAAGCATAAAATAGATAATAAATAATACTAATCATCCTAACCTACATTATGGGGCAGGCTAAGTCTACATGTAGGCCTACACCTCATTTGTATTCCTATTAGGATCCAATAAAGACATCTACTTAAAAAAAAAAAAAAAAGTAAAGTTCCTTTACATTGTCAATAAAGTAAAAAGGTTAGCATCATATTTTGAGTGGAGTTTCTCTTTAATACTTTGACATAAAAACAAGATAAATACAATGATGTACATTTGAGGTCATATGGCACACCCCTAGTGTGTGTGTGTGTGTGTGTCATGTTAATGCTTCATGTGTGTCCCTAATTGTATACATGACATACTTGATTAATATGGCAATTATTTCCTCTATCAATAGATCAATTGTATTGCCTATAAAATGTCAAAAATAAGTATAAAATGTCCATTATACATTTCCAGAACCAAAGGTTCTCATATTCAAATGGCTTTGATATCAGAACACTAGTCCAAAACCAAAAATATTAAGTCTACTTTATATAAATGACAAATTAAAGCATCACATCCTCCCATTTGAGAAGCTATAACCAGTGAATGTTTGGGGGAAAAAGACTGAAACAATTATTTAATTGACTTAAGGTTTTAGCTCCAAAAATGATGATAGAAATCACTTGACCACATAATCACTGCAAAGCCTTCTGTGTCTCTTCTTCTGTATTTTTCACAATGGCACTTTGTAGTTTCTGGTATCCATAAATCGTATCAAAAATGTTTTGCCCCATTAGAAAGAGAAATGGGCCTCCCCTTGACTCGTAAAGTGACCCACTTTATCACATTGCTGTTCCTGAGGCATTTCTATGTTTCAAAAAACTAGATTATATTTTCCACAAATGGACCAAAACAGTCAACAAACCGCAAACTACATAAATACTCAAAACCTTTCCTTTTTATAGAGTCTTCAACTGCTCAACCATGTCAGGTAATACAGTTCCCTTTACTGGTCTAATTTTGACAAAACTAACTAGTTAACTAGTTAACTAGTGCAAACAATCTGTTTATCGTTGCCTTGCTTTCAAATGTTGTGTTTTTTCAGTCTAATGATACATCCTGTCCTCTGTTTGTCCTGCGCTCTTTCACTTTCACAATGTGTGACTCACAGAGAAGACTGTCTCCTCAGCATATTTAGAATTGGGATCCATGCACAACAAGCTTAACATGCCTGTAAGGCTGAGGCATAAGTACAGTACATTGTGAGCAGGGCGACGGAATATAATCACAAGTTGTTATCGAAGACACATCTGAACGGTAAAATGAAGACCCTCTGAAAACAACATGCTGTGTCTCAACAGGGCATTTTCTTTTTTTTGGATTCCCTTTTGTCTATCATTTAGTTGCATTTTTATCTCAATTGTTTGAAAAAATAAGAAAAAAAGTTAAAATCCTGAAACTAACTAGGGCCTTTCTTTGTGGAGGTTTCATGGGCGGTCGACGGTATACTTCATGGGCTTAGTAGGCTGTTCAGGCCGTACCATAGAACCGCATTTTAAAAGGGCCAGCGATACAATTTGTTGATGCATTTACCAATAAAACCAAATGTTTGCTGAGTGGTTTCAAAACTGTGCACCAAAGGGATGCATAATATAATGTGGGCTACTTTTAATTTGTCATGTGCTGGTGGTTCATGCTTTTTATTATCTATATATAGTTTTAGTTTTTGTAAATGCTCAATATTATTACTGACGTTTGTTCTACACCAAGCCTTGCAAAGTGGTATCCTTACAAGCTTGTAATCCTGCGTTAGCAGGCGTTCATATGCCTCGTTTTTTGCGCTCTCAAATCCATTGTTGTCAAGTAGACGCACGTAAGGCGTGCTCAAAAGCAAGAGTGATGCTGTCGCGTCACACAAGCGTTGCCAAACGCCTATTTTTCAGGGTGCAACAGCTGCGCCCTGAGATAAAATTAGTTCAACTCTTGGAATGCAGCAACGTGTGTCATGTGACCAATCACAGCCGGCAGATACCTTTCCTTTCTTCACAAAATGTACAGTAAATATATGGAACAGGTAATCATTTTAGTGCAGGGCTGCCCTTCTTGACAATGATTTCTAAACCTTGACGTTTTGGGGCAGCGCTACTTTATTGCAAGTAGCAACTTTAAACGATGTAATCACTTTTTTAAGACTTTGGATAATGAATGACTTTGTCATGTGAAAGCACACTTGATGTGCCTGTAATGCTGTTATCCAGTAACTTATTTATTGTATTTATTTACTTAGCTGACAGGTAAAAAAGCATGCCATGAGTGAAAAGATTCAGTAGCTTGTTTAAACACATGGCTTTGTAAAGATTGAACATGGGACTTTTTGGTGAAAGGTACCCTCATCCTTTGGCTATGCTGTCCACTTAAGCACTGTACATGCACATACTGTCTGTAGCTGCGCTCAACACATTCACAAGTCAAGATGGAGTAGCATAAAGAAAGCAAAAAATAATCATTAGTTGTACCAAATCCAAAAAGCTTTTCATGAACTTGCACGTCATGTCAGTGCCCGCTGCACAGGGTATAGTATAGTATAATGATGGTGCAAACCGATTCATATTGCAGGACACACACACACACACACCATTAGCTTGCTATAATCCTAAGACTGTGTCTCTGAGCTGTTACTGAGACGGAGGCTTGAGTAACATGAGCACAAAGCCTGCTCTGTCCAAGGGTTAGCGCTTTGGCCTTATGGGGTTGTAGATGTATTTCCCAGATCAAAGTTCCTGATACGGCTGTGTAACATGAAGATGTTGTGAGACAGCATTGATGGAGGGGATACAATGGTCTCATTTAAGAGGCTGACCGGTGCCACGGATAGCTGTTCCTTGTATCACCATAGAAAGGAACAGCCACACGCAAGCTGCAGCTACTGCACATTTCTGGTCCATTTGGTGATTTGACACCTCTATGGCAACTTGGTTACTGTTAAGGAAAACATTGTATTTTTTGTTAAAATAACATCATTAAGTCAAGGGTACCTACAAAATCAGAGATAAAATAAAAGTATGTGGTTTAAAGAAGTGTTGACTGTGTGAAGTGAACAGTGGTTTTAAAGTCATTTTGTTGAACAATCCTTCACTTCCTCCCTCTGTGGACTTTTTGGTCCTGATAAACAAGAATTATAGTCCTTATGGTTGCTACAAGGTTTTATCACTTAAAGGTAAACTGATGCTGTTTTCTTGGGAGGGCAGTCTCCTTCTTTCCTGCGGCTATTATTTGAGACCTGGTAGTTAACTGAGCTGTGTGTTTAATTTGACAATTGTTTTCCTTGTCAATCTTTGGCCTCTAACACCATGTTTGTATGTGAAAACACATGAATGAATATCAACAGAATAGACAAAGTGTTGACAAATAAACGGTTCCATTACAAGTTTTGCACATAATTAGAGTCTGTTATGTAAAGCCAGTCCTCTGTAATGAGACTGTGTTCAGGACTTTGTAGAGCATGAATAATATGTTTGCATGAACTTACCAAGTTCACTTACATAACAAGTACTGTTGGGGTTTCATGTGTGTGTACTAAGCACACACACCTCTCGGGCTATTAGTCAGTATATTTGTTCTTTGTCTATTGCCAAAAGGCCTTAAAGAGCTTCATTTGACCAACACGTCAGGGTAACAATTAGTCGGGTGGGCATACATCTGTAGAAACACCAGTGCATCTGATGGTAATTTCAAGGCTGGAGGAGATCATTTACATACTACTGGTGCAATTATTCTGGGTTTTTAGGACAGGATGAGTGAAAGAGAGCAGGAGATGCAGAGAGAGATATACCATCAATACACCATCCGCAGAGAGCAAAGCTGGTTCTTTTCACTAGGTACACCACAGTCCTAGTAAGCAGAACCAACCTAATGAAATAAAGGGTCACGATCTAAGTTCATATCACTCAGAATGAGGTCACACTGAACTCATAAAAAAAAGATGAAAACTCATAAAACCTATAAGTCACTTTCTCATTATTTGTGGTGAGAGTCAGGGCTGCCTCACCTCCTCTGGGGTTCTGCTGTTTTCCACAGACTATTGATTCAGGTGCTTTAATGCAATCTGGCTCCCCTTCCACCACTTATTGATACTGGGGTTTTAGACTAATGCATTCTGATTAAACACTGATCATGTGCAATTAATGAGAACAAATGGGACAAAACAACTTCAGCCGGAGAACAGCCGTACGAGATAACAAGCGAGAAGAATTGTGTCCACCAGTAGAGATTTAGCAATTCCGTTACCATTTCTTGTCTGATTTTGTGAATCCAGCTGCATTACTGCAAAGTACTGTAATTTGAGAGAGTAAAGTTGTAAGCAGGAGGAGGCATCCCAATCAACCCAAGAAAAGGAACAACTCTGGTGACCGGATTACCAGACATTTGCACACATGAGCAAATCCTGCAGGTTTTTTTTTTTTTTCTTTTAGTATATTTCTTTTGGACTGACTGGAGTCAGGCTTGTACTTTTTTTTAAACTGTAAAAACTGTAAAAAATACTGTATCCTGATTTATACAAAAATTCATATGCTGTGAAAGATCATTTTGGCCATACCACTATGTTCAATTTTGTGTGTAAGCGTTTTCATATTAGGTGTGATTGCTTTGTACTGTGCCTGAGTACAATTGGCCCTCATCTTCATGAAATGTTGTTCCACACTTGCGTCATCTTCTACGTAACATCTGCTTTAGATAAGATCAACGCGTGCTGCATGCATACGCAGATTTTTGTGCAGACAGGCGGCGTTAAGAAATACCTTTGCAACCCTTCTTCGCCGACTGCTACTCGTGTTAACGAGTAACCAGTTCATGTGTACCCAAGTACACGTTTCAGTTGAATATTTACAGTACTTACAGCTTTTATATAATGTGAATGTGGATGTGTGGTAAACCCGTACAACCACCTTAGACAACACTCAAACTCAGAAAGGCTGAGGAGCAGGAATCACACCTTTTAGCCTTCCATCTGTAAGGCCACACTGTTGACCACTAAGATGGCACTGAGAGCTCAAGCCCTGCACCACATCTAGGTAACCTCCTGCTCCACTTGTCTCTGTCCTTCAATGATGAAGGGCAGAGGTGATAACCTGGATGTGAGGCAGGACTGGAGCTCTTTGTTGCATTCATTTTAAAGGGATAAAACCCCATACAATTATTTTCTTCAAGACTGACAATCGTGCAGTTCTAAACTTTCCAAAAGTTATCTGACCAAATTAAGACAGAATAAAGGCCGGTAAAAGCTCGATGGATTTTTTTGACAGTCCATCACCAGCTGTGGTAAGTATGTGTAGTAACTCACTATTGAGCAAGAGAACCACTGGTGCTCTGCGCAGTGCGCTCTCTTTATATAGTGTTCGGGGGGGGGGGGGTAAGAGTGGCTCCAGTGCGTCATCGAGCCATGATATAAGGCACGCCCAAAAAATACTAGGAATGGTGAAAAACTGTTTAACGATCTAACTCCACAATTCAGTACTATATAGTTCAGAGACTATTTTCTAACTTGTATAATGTGTTCAGAAACACATCTTCTTACTTTACCCGGACTTTAAGTGACACTGAAAAAAAGATAAACAAAACAAGGGAAAACATGTTATGTAAGTGTTCTACCATCTGGCTTAGGGGTAAGGCTGAGAGATGGAAGAACAATGGCAATCAGCATGTAGTGCGCCCATATTCAGGTTTAAAGGGATAATTTGATTGAATGCCAAAAGAGCAAGGAGATGAGGGCATGCCATTAGATTACTGAAATTAAAAGGAGAGGGGAAACGGTAGTCCTTCGCTTTATACATACACTATGTACTTTTCATTAACTTTCTTGTTGTTTATTCTTCATTTACTTTAAAGTAAATTTACTTTACTTTATATAATTCTTGGCTTTGTCCTGCTTTGAATACCAATTGAGTGACACGTTGTACATTGAGAGCCATAACGTTTACAAAAATATCAAGATATCTGATTGACTATTTACTTGAAATTCAATGAATTGAAATCAAGAAAAAAATAAGTATATATCAAGATAGAGGTTTAGAATATATACTGTATATGTTGTCCTGGCACTTTCTCAAAGTGTCTTGTGACCGTCCAACAATTCAAAAATAAAGGTGATCTAAGGCTATACGTAATTGACACCCTTACATTGTTGCCTGTGGACTGTTGACAGTAAAGAGATGTAATTGGAGTTTGTGTGGAGACCTGGTATTTTCTTGGATTAGCCATCAAAACATTTGTGACGTCGAGCCAATCCATATTTCTCAATCAGAGACTACGGACAATATCTCCAACCAATAAATGTCTTTACTTTTGTGTTTGCTTTCTTTTGATTAACCTCATTTCACTGTAAATGTATCCCAGTGATCCAACCACAAACCTTCTGTTATGGGTCTAATCACAGTGCAGAACCTCACATCACTTCTAATCAGAGGTGCTTGATAATCTTTATGCACGGTCACAAAAGGAACCAGGCTTTTCACTCTACCGGTAACACTTCACACAGAATTCAAGTCCAATTTTCTCAACTATAATTTGTTCATCAGGGTAAGAGACTTGTGGCTGCAATCAAACCTTATTCTCAATCACAAAGTTGTTTGAGTGGAATTTGAAACTTGAGGCAAGATGTTTTCATTTTTGAACGATGTCACGGTATAGAGCACAAGCTGGCTTGTTGAGGTATACATAGTGTAGTGAAAATATGAACCCATGTGCCCCCCAAATCTGTCTAGAATTTAGGCATTAACATGCGTCTCCTCAAGACTTGTGTCTTGCTAGCCACCTGTTAATTAAAGGCTAGCAGCTAGGGCAGGGGTGGGGAACCTCCGGCCTCCGGGCCGTATACGACCCGCGAGATCATTTGATCCAGCCCTCGAGGTCATTCGTAAAACGCACGCAAAAAAAATCCACTAGAAAAAAACTAGACGGCAATATTTTAAACGGGAGACTGACAGTTTTTCCTGACCAAGGTCAGGGTCCTTGAACACAACACGAGCGGAACGTATCATCATGTTCAATATTAAACGAGACGGTCATTGGCATCAGTGAACGCAGCGTGGCGAGTGTAAAACAGAGAAAGGTGGATGCGGAATGTCGCACTTTCCAGGAGAAATGGACGAACGATTATTTCTTTGAGGAAGTAAAAGGCCAGTGTGTCTAGTTTATCTCGAGAAATCTCGAGAGTCATTACAGCTCACTTTATTTTCTATCAACCTCTTGGTACTTATATTATGTTTCATTCTATTTCATTATTGTGTACTGCCTTTTTACTTCATGTGTTCTTTTGCTGTGACAAGATACATTTCCCCGTTGTGGGACTAATAAAGGATCGTTGATTTCTGAAATACATGGATTAAAAAGTTGCTTTTTTTGCACAGCATAAAAGAAAGGTGAAATTAATGGGCTGTGCCTGAAGTTAGCAACATCAACATCTCTTAAGGTAAATCATTTATTGTCATTTTAATGACAAACAGCTCACCAGCATTGACCAGCAACCAGACCTCCAACAATTATTAAAAAGAATAGATCGTTTTCCAATTTTATTTATTTCTTCCTCTTATATTGCAGGTTCTAATCTTATATAGTCACAGCCCACACAATAAGAATGTAGAAATGTCTTTGTTAAATTCAGATAAGAGTGAGACACTGCTATTGTGAAGAATCACTGAGTGGTGCTTTTAAAAGGATTTATCAGTTATTCTCTTGCCAATAGCGATGGATTAGTCATGAGAGGGAGGCCAGTCAGAAGCCCAGTGGAGCACATGAGATTATGTTGGTTTTGAAGCCTATTGATCTCAAGGTGATCCTCCATGCAAATGGCCTCCATACCCCAAGGAATAGACTCAAAATGCAGTATGTGCACGTGTGCCTACATCAGTCAAAGCCCTACAGCAAAGCACCTGGGATTCTGACGCAGAGGATTTGAGGACTATGTCTCTCTGGCCTCACACGGCTCTTCGAGCTTCAGCAGTAGAAATGTTCAAAGTCAACACACACACACACACACACACACACACACACACGCACACACACACACGCACACACACACACACACACACACACACACACACACACACACACGTGCGCTCTTTTATGTCTTGCATTAGAATTACATTTACTGTGCTTGATGTATAAGAGTAAAAGTATTATACTTATAATAAATCTGTCTTGAAATGTATATGTATGAGTTGGGTTAGGGTTAGGGTTACAAACAAATCAGTTTATTTTAAAAACTAATTCAAAGTAAGATAATATTTAATAAAACAAAACAATAACAAAAGAAATCTTGAAAGGATCTTGAAAAGGCATTTGTTGTGCTTGAACTGGGTATGATTTGGTTTTAAACACTGAGAAATGTTCTCATGGTCAGAATCTCTGCCATCAGAAAATCTTTGGTCTGGTGTATTTTATTTAATGTTTAGCTGTGTATATACGTATATACGTATATAGTATACTGTGTGTGTATATATATATATATATATATATATATATTGGGCTGTCAAGCGATTTGTGATTCTGATGCTGTCAGAGCTCCGTGCTCCGTGCTGTCGGAGCAAAAGTCAGGGGCATCTAGGAGCGCGATTAATCTGCGTTAATATTTTTAACGCGTTATTTTTTCTGTGATTAATTAATCGAAATTAACGCGTTAATTCGACAACCCAAATATATATATATATATATATATATATATATATATATATATATATATATACGTAAATAGCTCAGTCAGTAATCTTTATTCATGACAGCTATACCACGTTCAGTGTTGACCTTATTTAAATGTTGACATTACAACCTTTTATTCTTTCATTGGTATCTGAGTTGACCTGACTTAAACACGAAAAAAAAAAATGTTTTACCATGTTGAATTCCCTATACTCGATCTACCTACAGTAACCTCATTCTCACTATCCACCCATTTGTCCAGCCCCTCAGCCAATCAGCTAGTCTGCTAGTCAGCCATAGGCAGATGCAATAATACTCTCAAGGGCCCGACTGATTTGATTAACCAAAACTAAAGTGAGTAGAGGGCGAGTGGGGGGAAATTGGCTTTCCTAGATAGTAAGTTTGGTTAAATATGTGTGTGTGTGTGTGTGTGTGTGTGTGTGTGTGTGTGTGTGTGTGTGTGTGTGTGTGTGTATGTGTGTGTGTGTGTGTGTGTGTGTATGTGTGTGTGTGCGCACGTGCGTGTGTTGTACAGACTGACCACAATGGTAAGGAAGACATGAAGCTAAATGGATAAGAGGATAAATGACAGATCTTAAATCTAGAGTTTCTAGAGTTGTACAATCCTTTCTTAAAGGGTTGAGTATTTTGGTGGCTAAGAAGCCCCTCAAAATTATTAATGATCTGTTACTCAAACAGGACTTCCTGGATATATTACATGTCCGGTACCGGTTTTCAGAAGGTGTGAAGAGTTTCTGCTGACCTGATATCAATAGGGAGGTCATTCCATCATTTTGGAGCCAGGATAACAAACAGGGGCCTTTTATTTGAGGGTCCCACTCGCAGTGAGGGAGTAGAGAGCTAATTGGTCGATGCAGAGCGAAGTGAGTGAGCTGGGGTGCGTGGTTTGACCATGGCCTGGATGTAGGAAGGGTCTGATTCATTCACCACACGGTAGGCCAGTACCAGTGTCTTGAAGCAGATTTGGACAGCTACTGGAAACCAATGAAGGGAGCGGAGGAGCGGGAGTATAGTGTGGGAGAACTTGGGGCTGCTGCATTCTGGATGAGCTATAGAGTTTGGATGGCACATGTAGACAGTCCAGCCAGGAGGGAGTTGTAATAGTCAAAGCGTGAGATGACAAGAGCCTGGACCAGAACCTGCGTCACCTTCTGGGTCAGTAGAGGACATATCCTCCTGATGTTGTAAAGAGTGTATCTGCAGGAGCCGGCTGTTGCAGCAATGCTGGCAGACCGTGGTCGTCTAGTGTCACCTTGCAGTCCGAGTCTGGGAAACAACCGAGGTGCTGATGTTGATGGTAAGGTCTTGGAAGGTCCCCAGAAGGAAAAGCAGTTCGGTCTTGTCGAGGTTCAAGTGGTGTGCGCCCATCCACTGAGAGATGTTAGCCAGACAAGCAGAGATTTGTGCCTCCACATGCAAGTTTAAAGTGGCAGCTGTCTTACTTTTACATTACATTACATTACAGGTCATTACAGGTCATTACATTTAGCAGACGCTCTTATCCAGAGCGACTTACATTGAACTAAGTACAGGGACAGTCTCCCTGGAGCAACTCAGGGTTAAGTACCTTGCTCAGGGGTACAATGGTGGCAGCCTGGTATTAACCTCCCGACTTTCTAGTGTTTTGTTTGGAAGGCGTACCACTAGGCCATTACCACCCTCTTACTGATGTTTAACGTTAAGCATGTCATTTCACATACTGAGCTCTAATTGGCCAGTTATTCTCTGATGTTGCCACTTTACTGGTGCACAACAAAGTATTTCATTTCATTTTCCTTGCATACCGAATAGCTCCTAGCTTTGCAGTATATTTACTTTGTAATATGAAACAATGATGCACGAGCTGACAAGACTGTGGCATTGTGGTCCTGCATCTGTGCTGTGGCCGGTCACCAGTCCCCGTGTTGGTCAATTAATACAAGTGGTGTTGTTTGCTATTATGGCTGCAACTAACGATTATATTCATTATCGAGTAATCTGCCGATTTATTTTTTAGATTAATCACTTAATCGTCTTTAAATGTTTTGTTTTGTCAGTGAAAAACCCAAAGATATTCAGTTCCTGCTGAGTTGAAAGTCCCTCTCCATTTCTCCCTCTTCGTCTCACTTACACACTCTTTCTCTCCTCTGTCTCCATTGCTCAGTCAAAATATCTGTGTGAAGTAATGACAGACATAAGAGGCAGAGGAGTGACCAGTCTGGCCAACTCTCCTTTTTGCCAATTACACTGCAGCCGGAGAGCTGCCCCTGGCTGACTGGAGCACCAATTAACATCCACAGTGAGCGGCTTTAGGAAACCTCTCTGACTCCTTTGACCTGACATTCACCCTGCCATCACTGTATATTAATAGCCAGCCAATGACACCATAATGAGCTCACACACACGCAGAGCATAACTCACACGCATATCTCAGGACAGAACTTTGGCACAACACACTGGCTGGAAATCACACATGAGCTCTGATAGATAATTTGCGATTACGTAGCTCACCAAAGTGCAGTGCAGTGTCAACCTGTGCCAGGTTAGGACTGGCACCATATACTCGCACAGTGCCCCCACATACTCCACATACTCCCACAATGCCCCACAGGACATCAAGTGAACATCCTAGCTCAGGAATTGGATGAAAATGCGATGTTCCCTTCGGTCTTTATATGAGCTGCTTTACTATTTTCCGCCCAAATGTGAGATTCCACATTGTCTGAAGTCTCTTTTCTTGCACAATGGAATAAGTTTTTCCATAAGATTTAAGTTTTGGTTTGTGTCCCGACGAATGACGAATTTATGAATTATGAACAAATTTAGTCATATGAACCGATGAACTAATTCATTGGACTGTATTGATGACCATCATCGATACATCAACCCATGAGGGGAAATCAAAACCAAGAAGTCTAGGTTTGGCTGGTACCAGAGTTAATTTAAATTGCACCAAACATCATGTGTTAAAGCACCCTTAGTTTATGTAATTTTATCTATAACCTTTTTGTTCCCCTTTCTTTCTTTCTTTCTTTCTTTCTTTCTTCTTTCTTTCTTTCTTTCTTAACCATTAACTCTTTATCCTTTTATTCCTTCTTACCCTGCTAAAGGCTGCAAAGCTTTCTGAATCACGCATTAATTTAACAAAGCACAAATAGTCAATACAAAAGAAAAGGGGACTATGAGGTATCACAACCCCCCTGACAATCTGACAATAGCTGTAATTATTTATTCATTTAGTGTTTTTATATTTCATGCCTGTGGTGCTCCCTGACACATCTCCCCCTGGGAACCCAACTGATAGGAATGTGAACAAAATGCCAAAGCTGTTATGAAACATAGTTATGCAACTGTTCAACTCACATAAAAAGCAGGAAAAATGTTACCGTAGGAATTGAGGGGACTATTTGATGTGGCAGGTTGAGCAGTCAGTCAGCCAGAGCACTATCCAACCATCCTTAATTTACACAGAGAAACAGCAAGAGAGAGCATGAAGGGGGTTAATGTACAAGTTGAAGTGATGAGACGAATTGCAGAATGGGATTTAAGTTGACAGAAGTGGCCACTAATAGCTGCAATGAGCTGCAGAGTTGAGGGATGTACACACTCATTAGATGTACACAACCACGTATAGAGTTGTATACATGACAAGCCTTTGACATTCACTGAAACTCACAATTTAAGAGAGTGCAGGGAAAGATTATTGTGTGCAGAACTGAGCACACAAGATTTTGTATAATGCACTCAGTGTAGAATCTATTATCAAAATTTGACTAACAAGCTTCAGAAAGACACAGACAGGAGGACAGGATGACACTTCCAGCTCAAATCCAATGACTTTTTTTTCTACTAGCAGGTGGAATTTGAATGCAAGAGATACAAACCAACTTGTTCTGAAATTAACTGTAGATCGATAACTAGCGAGCACACATGCAAATATACTCACCGATGGTAAACCACATATACAGCAGCACTGTAATGACCTAACATTTTACAATAATAAAACATAGTTTAAAAAAACAACAATGAACAAACACCTGGCAAATAGGTAATATAATGATTCTCCAATTTAGCTAATATTTTCAGATGTATATTATATACAAAATATTTCTAGATGTTAAATAACAACATATGTCATTTTTTTATTTGGTTATTATACTATTAGTCTCCCTCAATGTGTGTAGACTGTGGGTTTAAGCCTGCCATTGACCGTGTGTTTCACGTGGCATTATCTCTTTCTCTATCCCCGCTATTTATTTTGCAAGGGCACCATCAATGCCTCCTGTTCTTAGAACAACCCAAGACGATTGTGATTGGTTTAAAGAAATAGATAGATAGATAGATAGATAGATAGATAGATAGATAGATAGATAGATAGATAGATAGATAGATAGATAGATAG
Organism: Cottoperca gobio; assembly: GCF_900634415.1. Classification (NCBI taxonomy): domain Eukaryota; kingdom Metazoa; phylum Chordata; class Actinopteri; order Perciformes; family Bovichtidae; genus Cottoperca; species Cottoperca gobio. Next base: position 18,919,788 of record NC_041358.1, read on the forward strand.
ATAGATAGATAGATAGATAGATAGATAGATAGATAGATAGATAGATAGATAGACAGATAGACTACTAAATTATTGCTGAACATGTTCCTCTTCCGGGTGAATGTGCTGTGCAGAGGGTGATAGCAGAATGCTAATGGGTGCAGCCAGGCCTGTGGAGGCTGTGTGAGACTACTATACTATAAATTCTCATAGGTTCTTAACCATACTAATGTAACCTTTTTTTAATAAAAAGGCTGTTGCAGAGTGTAATTTAACAAGCCTTTCACCATAAGCCTCCTCCATACTGACCTGACAGAGAAAGGTTTGGAGCTCTTTTATTTTGTTGGAATATGTGTCAGTATCATTTATCAATTCCCTTATAGTAATACAGCTCAAATTGCAAAAATGAAAGTGTGACTCATGCCTCTGGTGTTGCACAATACGGACTGACCTGAAAAATAAAGGATTGCAGACGAGAGCACAAAGTGTTCCCTCCTCTCTCTGCAGAGATCAGTGTCAGCTAAACAGTATGTGGAGATGAGGAGAGATATGCCATCAATTTCTTTCTTTCTTTCTTTCTTTCTTTCTTTGTCTCTCCTTGCCTTACACACCCTCTTCCCTCTCTCATCTCTCTCGCTCTAGTTTATCTCCCCATAAAATTAAAGCCTCTGATCATAAATCTCCTTCAGCAATCCTGGATTCCAGGGACTAAGATCACTGTATAATCATCCATCGAGCTCGCTAGAGAGTAGAAGAATAGAAGATAGATAGAGCTCGAGCATGTCGACACTGTTTCTTGCCTGATGCCCAGACAGAGGGTAAAGATCTCCCCTGAGGACCCTGTTCAATATATATCTAGACTCGCTCCTCTCTATCTCTATTTCTCTCTCTGCTCCCTCTCTCTCCACTCTGTTCTCCCTCTCTCCCTCTCTCCCCTCCTCCCTCTGTTCCCCTCTCTCTCCTCTCGTTTCCCATTCCTCTCTTCTCTCTCTCTCCCTCTGTTCTTCTCCCTCCCTCTCCCTCTCCCTCTCCCTCTCTTCCTCTCCCTCTTGCTCTCTCTTTCCGTTTGCAGCTCTTTCACAGGATTATAACCAAATCTTAATTTTCAAAGAAGGATGATGGACACTAAGACCATACAAAACCAAAAACTGAGCAGCACATAAATAAAAAGACATAACTAGAGTACACATATCTCACTTAATACCCACATTCATCTAGCGTGCCATATTACTTTCTCAGATTTTAATCTGCTGACTTCATAGTGTTTCTTCTTCACTTTTCAATAAGGCAGAGTTTACACTGGGAATGTGTAAGTACAGTTTCAATATTGAAGCAGAATGCATCCAGGTGCTGTGAAACACTGTATTCCGAGACAGATTCCTGTGCGTTCCTGTAAGTAAAGCTGATGGTCATAACTGAGTGAAGGATAGTGGACAGAAGACTTCGTCAGCTGGTTCAGTAATGAGTTCTGCCTGTTTGCACAAGTGTATTTTTAGCCTGTCAGCCAGACAGCATAAACACTGAATATTGTCTCACTGCAATGAGAACAGATCACCTCAGGAGACAAGAGAAGGTGATGAAGTGGTGCAAAATTCAACAGTATACCAAGAAACCTGAGAGTGACAACCCACCTGTTATATATGTTCTTCTTATACTTTCCCTCAGTCACCTCAGAGACAGACTGCAAAGGAAAAACTGTACAGGAAGCTCTTACTCTGAGCCAGTTTAGTTTATTAGACTTAAATAAATCACACTGTATGTATGTGACACAAGAAATGTTCTACGTCATATGACCCTTTGACACACTTTTCAATTCATGGAGGTCAAGTAGAGTGTCATAACAAAGTAACATTTTGAGTGTGCTGTTTTGCAGGAGTAAATGGACCGGTCTATGAAGGGCGAAGCATGTGTGAAATAAAACTTAGAAAACAACACTAAAAATAAAAGTGAGATTTTGGCCAGCTGGCTGCAAATAAACTGTTGCCAAGGTTTTATAAACAAGGCTTCATTGTATATGAAAATGAAGTATTATAAAATAAATTGTTGACATTTGCATAAAAACACCACAATTGATTTGCTGAACAGAAATGAGAATCAGATTGGAGACTCGTGTTGGTGAAACTTAAACTTTTCACCATATGAGTATTTTTGAGTTTTAGAGAATTGAAAAACTGTATCTGAATTAGATACAGGTCATGATCTTTGAATAGTCAATAAGTTATAAAAAAGTTTAATACGATTATCATTTTGTCTTGTTTTTACTTTGGCAGGCGCTGCATGGTAATATTATTCATACCATTACATACTACATTGTGTGTGTGGCGCATCGCCCGTAGATTCAGCTGGGAGATGTTATTGAACGATTAACTCAAACTTAAGGGTCTTCGAAAATGATCAAGTAGTTCCCAGTGATTATCGAATAGTATTTTTGCTTGAAATGCACATCCCTAATCTGGATCATTACCTTCTGTCTGCTTTATTAATTGCGGTCATTTTTCAAACTTGCATGTTCTGAAAGGAATTAGTTGAAAATGCAGAATCAGAAAGTCCTGCATGAATGGATCATTTCTCAATAAACATTCACAAAGCAGCAAAAAGCCCTGCGTAAAGGACACACTGACAGTTCCGCAGAGATGGGATTTGTGCATCTGTGAGCGCCTGCATTACGGATAGGGGAGGGTTTGACCCCCGCAACCCACAAGCATGTCCTGGCCGCCTGCTGCGGCATCCTTGTGCTCAGGGCTGAAGGCTGATTGATCACCTGCTGCACAGAGAGCCATCAGTCAGCAGCCATTCAGTGCCCCTGGAGAGAGACTGATAAAAAGGGAAGCAAACAAAAGATGTCAGAGAAAAAGGATATAGGGATGGGAAGGAAGAGAAAAGAAAAGAACAAGAAGGAAATAAAGAGATGAGAAAGAAAATGAAAGAGAAAACCAAAGAGAAAGGAAAATGAGGTACAGCCATGAAGAGATTTATGGAAAAGAGAGCAACAGAAAAAAAGACACATTCACTGAAAAAAGCATATACATGCATAAAAGAGTACGGAAAAGACAGATGCAGCAGAAGACTTCTTTCAACATCGTAAACTGTCGTTGGAAGAAGCTGCAGTCAGAAGGAACAGTCAGGTGGAGTTGGAGTGGGGAAATCTATTTTTTTCTCATCACATTCAGTGCATGTGTGGAGCATGTGATGATAGAGGCTCATCTTCTTTGTTGATTATGCAGTATGTTCACAGCTGGCTGACAGTCCTGTGGGAGATTATAGGCTGGGGAGGGGGGGGCTCCAACAAGGAAATATTTTGATTACCTATAGTTGTTCTTTACTTTTTAAAATATATATATATTCATAGAAGTGGAGAGAGGCTGGAGCATAGCCCAGCATGCACTGAAAAGAAAGTAGGGAGCACATTTATTTTCCATTTGTTTGCACAAACAATGTCCATTTCATTTGTGAAGCCAATGCAGAAGTGCCTTAAACCTGCATTCTTTCAAATGGCAAGCCTCCTCTGGTTGCAAAAGGAAGTCCAGTTGTATAGAAGTCTAGACTTCTCAATTGATTTATTTACCTCATTAAACATTTTCTTTATGGTTTCAATCACTAGTTTCAAGTTTTCTTCAATACAGTATGATGTTCATTTTGTTGTTTGGTTACATTTAGAGTAAAATAGATGATAAAGCAGCGTGTGCTTTAAGTGGTGGCTACCTCGTGATTAACAGGTCGCTGCTCGGGCGTCGTCCGCTCTGTCCGTGTTTTCGTCTTTGAACTTTAACTCTTTCACTTTATGTTTTCAATGCTAATTAACTCTAGCACTTTTGTCGCCTGAAAATGTCTTGAAAAAAACAAGATGGTGACAGACAAAATGTCAAATAAGAGGCTCCAAAACGGTAGTCTGCAAACCAATGGGTGACGTCATATCTGAGAGAATGTGTTTTTATATTGAATAATGAAATTACACTACACTAAATACTACATTTGGATTTTCTATTTAACAGAAAAACTTTTGCTCTGAAAAACTTTTACTCTGCTCTGGTACCATTACAAAAAAGAGTCTGAAAGAGGAACAGTATGTCGATTTACATTATCAGGAAATCTCCAATCTTCCTCAACATAAGATTCATTTGCTCTCATGCAGATTCACATGGTGTGAGGTGACAGCGTGAAGCTACCACGCTGTGATGATGAATTCTATTTCTCAAATAGTATATATGCTTATCTATCTGTTCCTCCTGCTTTTTCAATATGCTGACTGTCATCAACCGGGACAAAATCACACGAATCACACAAATCATCAACACCGCTGCCAGGATAATTGGACTCCCTACACCCAACCTCACAGTGCTAAACAACAGTGTCATCTCACGCATCGCAACCACAATAGAACAGGACATTACACACCCACTCAATCAGTACCTCACCCCACTGCCATCCGGGCGCAGGTACAGAACTCTAAAATGTATCCCTGCAGCCATTGTTGCCTTAAATAACAGGCCATGCTGAGTGTGTGTACCTGTATACCTGTTATGTGTGGTGCTATACATGGAATCGGAGTTTCGGAATCGCAATGCATGCTGGTGCATGCTAGTTTTTAGTGTGTAATCATCGCTCTTCTAGTTATGGGATTTGGACACCGACATTGTGTGGTGAAAGGATGTTCAAACAGTGGGAGAAAGCTAAATAAATGAGCAGAATCTCATTGTGAGCTTCACGATTGCAAAAATTGCGACTGCAAGCCCCCGTTCGAACTATTTCCATTTCCAACAGCACTAAAGAACAATGATAGAAGGCTAGCATGGACCAAAGCTGTAAAGAGACAGGATTACAATGGGAAGTCTTGGGAGCCCAAGAAATCTTTGTGGATTTGCAGTGAGCATTTCATGCAAGGAAAACCAACAAATGAATTCCCTGATCCTGAACTCGACCTGGGGTATGTAGTCTATCTACTTGATTTATATATTGACAAATGTACTTTCTATATATTGAGTTTTATAATAATTAACAAACACAAGTTAGGTATATATTTATAATAGCTTACCCTGCTACACAACTGCAATAAGCACTTATGATATCGCCAGTTTTCTTGACAGCGCAGATCCATGCTGAATGTGGCGTATGGGAAACTTTCATTGAATTGAACGATTTTGCTTTTAAAAAGCAATACTCAGAATGTGCGAGAGGATTGAAAGATATTTGTTTCAACCAGCCAGAGTCAAACAGTCTAAATGCTTTGCCTTCTTTGTATTCGTTCAAAGTTGGTTTATGAAACTCGACATGGTTCCCTGGGTGGTCGGACATTAAAAATAATGTATCGCTGAGGTATATCGGTGGCCAAGAAGTCATGCTGTTGTTTTCATTGACCCAGCCATCCTGCAATGTCAAGGGATCAGGCACTGAAACGCCACTCGGCATAACCAAAAGCTTAGTCTTTTCTTTTTCTGTGATTGAAATTCTTTCGTTAGCTGTTGGTTGCTCCTCAATGCCCGTCTCTGATGCAGCAAACACCCTGGCAATAAGCTCCAGTTTTGTTCCTGAAACCTTTCAATTCCGCAAAATACTTTCAAAGCTTCGACTTTCCACATCTGAACCTCATCATAAGAAAGGAGTTCAGAACTCATGGTAGAGTAGTAGGTTTGTTTACAAATCAAACCCCAAAAGTAAAAACACGCTTGAAGAATACGATAAATACAATGTAAACACGTAGAGAAGAAATCCAATATGGCAACTATTGTAGAGTTGGTGCTCACTTTTCTACGCCTGCCACACCAGCATGCATTGGGATTCAACCGGAAGCCCGAAACTCTTGTTTTCTGCGTTATTTGTTGTTTATATATTGTTTGTATACTGTGTACATGTACAGTGCCGTGAAAATGTAATGTAATGTAATCTTATCTATCTGTTAAAGTGATGGCTTTTTGTAATTCGGACAGCTTCACCCCCCAGAATATCTTTTATGTAGACTGAACATAGTTGTTTCCTAATTTATTAAACACTTAAAATGTTGTTGTCTTGAATGTATTACAATCCTACATTTTTATAATAATTTCCCGAAAAAAACATCTTATATTTGGGCCAATATGATAAATACTACAATTTAAGTAAAGGACTTGAGTTCTTCTTCCACCACTAGAAAATATCTTTAATCATGTAGTACGCATGCTTAATCTGTCAAAACTGACATTGGATGGGATGGAAACATGAATTGAAATGAAGTATATGCAGTATACATGCACATGCACGCTCACACAGAGGAACGATGAAAGGCAGGAAAGAAAAACAATACAGCAAACACTCAAAACTAAAATTGAGTAATTTTCAGATGAAAATCAAAGGATGACTAAATATCAGCAACAATGTGTTAAAGGGAAACAGGATGACAGAGGGAGACAAAGAGACATCGAGGGGAGGACAGAGGGAGGGGGCTTTATTGCGTGATGGAAGCCCAGAGTTGCAGCTCTCCATTTAATAAATGTATGTCAGTGTGTTGAGAACGAGGTGTACAATTCGGCCAAACAAAGGTAAAAAGATGATTAGATGAATAATCTTTTTTTTTAAATTCATTAAGACAGGAGAGAGAGGGGAATGTTTGTCAAAAGAGAATGTAGAAAGGACGAGACAAGAGACAAAGTACAACAGAGAAATGAAAAATGTGTAATGCTGTGATATATTTCATGGCAATTAACAGTCCTGCGGCAGGTCAACTGTTCTATACAGTCACGTTCAGAAGCACAATCAACCATAGAAAGATTGTTGAAATATGTTATTGCATTGTTGAAATATGAATATATATATATATAAATTCATGCATTAGCCTGCTATTGGACTGATACTGTATGAAGTACAAATCACTGAAGACATTGTTGGGGTTTGATATGAGCAAGTCTGGATACAAATACATACAAATACATACAAATATGAATGATAATTAATATCAATAAAACAATAAATATGAATAAATAAGGGTTGATGATAATGTAGCACTACAATGGTATTAGTATTAAAAATAATAATTATGTTAAATATCATGTGTGTATGTCTTTTCACCTGTAACGGTACAGTTAAACGTGTTTAACACAGAAGCACACACATCCTCATTTATATCACCAGTAACGTAATGGCACAAACTCAGATACACACACACACACACACACACACACACACACACACACACACACACACACACACACACACACAGACGTCTGTCTTTACAGTATGATAATGGAGCCAGGGTTAAGATGTTTAGTGTGCATGTGACTCTGTGTTTGTGTATAAAATACTAATACATCAACCTGGTGATGCAGCAAAGTAAGCTAATGGGTAAAGCTAACTTTAAACATTACAACAGTTCACACAATAACAACCAACTCAACACATATACAAACATTTTGCAACACTATTCTCCTTATTCTTTTGTGTTCTTACTTCCGTTTTAGAGCAGAAGTGCGACTTACTTTGCTTTGTGTTTCCTTTACTTGCGTTTTTAAGATTTTATACTTTTTTTGTAACCATTTAGATTCCCAATATGTGATTATTCTATTGCATAAAGCATACAGTATTTGGATGAGGAGCTGCTTCACATAGCACATGTCGACAGTCATTTTTGTAATTACTCTCACTGCCAGAAGGGTAGGCACAGTTCTGCCGAGCAGGTTTGACCACAGTGTATTAAATAATAATAATATTAATAATGATCATTTAAATAAAAGAACACCAATTTGGCGATAGCTAGCTGACTACGTGACACTTATTTGTTTATGGCACAAAAAAAACATGATTTTCATGTCATTCCAGTTTGTTTTCTATGTCTCTATCTCACAGTGACAGCACTCTGAATCCCATACAGGTGAAGAAAAACATTAAGTTGCCACTTTACTTGAGACTTAAGTGTAGTTAGAAGGACACCACTGATAGGACTGTCTGGCTTTGCACTTAATTTTACAGACATTTAACACAAGGTATTTTTATATCAGAAAACAAAAGCATTGTTATGAGGCACACAGGGGGAATCTAACAACATAAAACAAGAAGATGGTGTTCTAACAGTGAAAAGTTGACCTGAAGAAATCGTTAATTCTGATAAAGAAGTGACAAGCCAAGAAAAACAATGAAAATCTCTTCCGAC